>NC_092092.1:25049468-25239468 GCF_045679555.1 Salvelinus alpinus | reverse complement strand
TAAGCCCCTCTCCGCTCTACTCTTGTCAGGCCCTCTCCTCGCCTCATCTTCTCCTCCTCTGACTTAAAACCAGTAATCTTCTTCGTGCCTCGGCCCTGGCCCTGCCACCGCCACCGAGCGTGTATATTTTTTATTAACAGAAACAATTTCATGCCAGCTCCGAACAAATTAACATGAGTTCAATCCAATAATATTCCTTGTCTTGAGGGGTAGGGGACAAGCTGGGCTCGCTAACTAAATAGCAGGCGTAAGAAGGAGGGGTGTGGACATGTGAGTGTTGTATTAGAGTCGGGAACTTCACTGCTGTAACTTGGAACAACAGTAAGGGGAATAGACCAGGGATTTGTCCCAAACGACACCATATTCCCTAAATGGTGGGCCCTGGACACATACTCTATAGTGTTTTACTATTGCTATAGTGCTTCATAAGCTTAACATATCCCTCTTCGTCTGCTTGCAATGTCCTATCCAACCCAGGTGACACAGCAACACAGAAATATGGTGGGCAGGGAAAATATATAGACTTTTCAGCTCAGGAGGCTAATATTCTCTATATTGCTATATTGTCTTCCCTCATGGCACTCCTGTTATATTAGTGTCAGTGCAAAGAGCTGGAGCAGCTTTAGAATCATTACACATCTTAGAGAAGGAGTCTACAGGTGTACACAGTGCTCAATACAGACGCAAACACAAGCTGAACAACGCATCAGTGCTCACACATTGTGTTGCGATGGCAGTGGCATCTTGTCCTGAGCAAATTGAATCATCTGCATTGCTACATAGTGAGAGGAAGACTCCTTTTCAGTATAAAACGCCACAGACAGCACACGTTTTGGCTTGGGTACAGAGGTAGCATTTGCTTCTTTTCCTTGAGCAAACAAGAACAAAGTTTGACTGTGAATAGTTTGGCTGAATAGTTGGATTGCTGTGTAGAGTAGAGAGCTGGGTAGCACAACTAGCATCCCGAGCAACTGAGTCTCTCCACAGTACAATACTAATGGATTCTGTTCCATAACAGTACGCTATTCTGTTCCGCTATCCCTGATTCGGTGAAAAGAATACAAACATTTAAAGATGAACTACGCTTTATGCGACATCTTTTTCAGTGCGAAATCATTACACCTTTTGTATAACTGAAAACATCCATTATTTCCCCTCAACATTCTTACCTCTCCCAGACACAATAACTTGACACTCATCTCTCTCTCTCTCTCTCTCTCTCTCTCTCTCTCTCTCTCTCTCTCTCTCTCTCTCTCTCTCTCTCTCTCTCTCTCTCTCTCTCTCTCTCTCTCTCTCTCTCTCTCTCTGCCTCTCTCTGCCTCTCTCTCTCTCTCTCTCCCTCTGCCCCTCTCTCTCTGTCTTTCTCTCTTTCTGTCTTTATTAGGGTTAGTCAGAGAGTGTGTGCATGTTTGAGTGTGTGGAGTTGAACAGTGTGCCTGGTCACGGAGTGCTCTAGTATTAAGAGATTCATTCACTGAGGCTTTTTAAATGCCATTCCATGCATAGTGTATTTACTGGGGATGTGTGTGCTTGTGAGGGGACTATGAGAGGGTCACCAACCTGCCGTACCCTTGCCACACTGTAACGTCATCAGTCCCACCTGTCATCGGCTCTGACTGTGGCTTGGAAAGATCACATGTGAACCATGTGTTTTTGGAGGACTTGAGGATATTTCAGTTTCAAATGTGGATTTTCACATTTGTCCTGCAAACAAAAATAAGTCTTTATGATAAACATACAGTGCTTTTAACATACAGTGTTTTCAACATACATATTTGACATACACTACACATGCCAAATGTATGTGGACACCTGCTCGTCAGACATCTCATTCCAAAATCATGGCAATTGATATGGAGTTGGTCTTCCCTTTGCTACTATAACAGCCGCCACTCTTCTGGGAAGGCTTTCCACTAGATGTTGGAACATTACTGGGGGACTTCATTCAGCCACAAGAGCATTAGTGAGGTCAGGAACTAATGTTGGGGGAGATTAGGCCTGGCTCGCAGTCGGCGTTCAAATTCATCCCAAAGGTGTTTGTTGGGTTTGAGGTCAGGGCTCTGTGCAGTTCAGTCAAGTTCTTCCACACCGATCTCGACAAATCATTTCTCTATGGACCACGCTTTGTGTCATGCTGAAACAGGAAAGGGCCTTCCCCAAACTGTTGCCAAAAAGTTGGAAGCACAGAATCGTCTGGAATGTCATTGTATGCTGTAGCGTTAAGATTTCCCTTCACTGGAACTAAGGGGCCTAGCCCGAACCATGAAAAACAGCCCCAGACCATTATTCCTCCTCCACCAAACTTTACAGTTGGCACTACGCATTGGGGCAAGTAGCGTTCTCCTGGCATCCTCCAAACCCAGATTCATCCATCAGACTGCCAGATGGTAAAGTGTGATTCATCACTTCAGAGAACGCGTTTCCACTGCTCCAGAATCCAATGGCGACGAGCTTTACACCACTCCAGCCGACGCTTGGCATTATGTATGATGATCTTAGGCTTCTGTGCAGCTGCTCGGCCATGAAAACCCTTTTCATGAAGCTCCCGACGAACAGTTATTGTGCTGACGTTGCTTCCAGAGGCACTTTGGAACTCGGTAGAGAGTGTTGCAGAAATGTTTTTCTCGCTATACGCTTGTGTGGTCTACCACTTCACGGCTGAGTCGTTGTTGCTCCTAGACGTTTTCACTTCACAATAACAGCAATTACAGTTGACCGGGGTAGCTCTAGCAGGGCAGAAATTTGACTAACTGACTTGTTGAAAAGGTGGCATCCTATGGCGGTGCACGTTAAAAGTCAATGAGTTCTTCAGTAAGGCCATTATACTGCCAATATTTGTCTATGGAGATTGCATGGCTGTGTGCTCCATTTTATATACCTGTCAACAAAAGGTGTGGCTGAAATAGCCAAATCCACAAATTTTAAGGGGTGTCCACATGCTTTTGTTTATAGTGCATTCGAAAGTATTCAGACCCCTTGACCTTTTCCACATTTTGTTATGTTACAGCCTTATTCAAAAATGTATTAAATCATTTTTTTCCCTCATCGATCTACACACAATATCCCATAATGACAAAGCAAAAACTTTTTTCAGACCTTTTACTTAGTACTTGTTAAAGCACCTTTGGCAGCTTTTACAGCCTCAAGTCTTCTTGGGTATGACGCTACAAGCATGGTACACCTGTATTTGGGGAGTTTCTCCCATTCTTCTCTGCAGATCCTCTGAAGATCTGTCAGGTTGGATGGGGAGCATTGCTGCACAGCTATTTTCAGGTCTCTCCTGAGATGTCCGATCGGATTCAAGTCCGGGCTCTGGCTGAGACACTCAAGGACATTCAGAGACTTGTCCCAAAGCCACTCCTGCGTTATCTTGGCTCTGTGCTAAGAGTCATTTTCCTGTTGGAAGGTGAAGCTTCGCCCCAGTCTGAGGTCCTGGGCGCTCTGAAGCAGGTTTTCATGAAGGATCTCTCTGTACTTTGCTCCTTCATCTTTCCCTCGATCCTGACTAGTCTCCCAGTCCTTGCCGCTGAAAAATAACCCCACAGCAGGATGCTGCCACCACCATGCTTCACCGTAGGGATGGTGCCAGGTTTCCTCCAGATGTGACGCTTGGCATTCAGGCCAAAGAGTTCAATCTTGTTTCTCGTGGTCTGAGAGTTTTTTAGGTGCCTTTTGGCAAACTCCAAGAGGGTTGTCATGTGCCTTTTACTGAGGAGTGACTTCCATCTGGCCACTCTACCATAAAGGCCTGATTGGGGGAGTGCTGCAGAGATGGTTGTCCTTCTGGAAGGTTCTTCCATCTCCACAGAGGAACTCTGGAGCTCTGACAGAGGGACTATTGGGTTCCTGGTCACATCCCTGACCAAGTCCCTTCTCCCCCTATTGCTCAGTTTGGCCGGGTGGCCAGCTCTAGGAAGAGTCTTGGTGGTTCCAAACTTCTTCCATTTAGGAATGATGGAGGCCACTGTGTTCTTGGGGACCATCAATGGTGCAGAAATGTTTTTCCTACCCTTTCTCAGATCTGTGCCTCGACACAATCCTGTCTCGGAGTTCTATGGACAATTCCTTCGACCTCATGGCTTGGTTTTTGCTCTGACGTGCACTGTCAACTGTGGGACCTTATATAGACAGGTGTGTGCTTTTCCACATCATGTTTAATCAATTGAATTTACCAGATGTGTACTCCAATCAAGTTGTAGAAACATCTCAAGGATGATCCATGGAAACAGGATGCACCTGAGCTGAATTTCGGGTCTTGTAGGAAATAATCTGAATACTTATGTAAATAAGATTTCTTTTTTTTACACACAATTCCCCATAATGACAAAGCAAAAACAGGTTTTTAGACATTTTTGCTAATTTATTGAAAATAAAAAACTGAAATATCACTTTTACATAAGTGTGCCTCTTTACTTACACATTCTCTTCCAATGTATGCTGAACAGTGTCAAATGTTCGACTTGCATCGGCATAACTATTAAACACTTAAACTGAACCTCTACAGTATCGGTGGGTCCCCCGCAGGACGGTTGAGCTAACGTAGGCTAATGTGATTAGCATGAGGTTGTAAGTAACAAGAACATTTCCCAGGACATAGACATATCTGATATTGGCAGAAAGCTTAAATTCTTGTTAATCTAACTGCAGTGTCCAATTCACTGTAGCAATTACAGTGAAAGAATACCATGCTATTGTTTGAGAAGAGTGCACAGTTATGACATTTAAAATGTATTAATAAACCAATTAGGCACATTCGGGCAGACTTGATACAAAATTTAGTGGCCAAAATCTAAATTGCACCTGGGCTGGAATAATACATTATGGCCTTTCTTTTGCATTTCAAAGATGGTAAAAAAAAACATTTAAATGCACGTTTTTTTCTTTTTATTATCTTTTACCAGATCTAATGTGTTATATTCTCCTACATTAATTTAACATTTCCACAAACGTCAAAGTATTTCCTTTCAAATGGTATCAGGAATATGCATATCCTTGCTTCAGGTCCTGAGTTACAGGCAGTTAAATTTGTGTATGTCATTTTTGGCGAAAATTGAAAAAGGGGTGGTTATTAAACTGCTCCAACACTTCCACTGATGGTTGGCACAAATACACATATATTTAACCACATCCCCAAGTATGCTACTGAAATCCAACCGGTACATTTCCCCCACCTATATTTTAAAGCAGTGATGATTGTACCTTATATTCAAAATATTGGGTACAAAAATCTCCCATACCTACAAGGTACTGAACTGTACCTTGTGAGTTTATATGTGTAGCTGTGAAGTGTACCTTTGACCTTTTTGTACCCCACTGTACCCTAACCATACCCATATGTTTTGAGAGTGTGTTAATATACAGTACCAGTCATGTTTGGACATACCTACTTATTGCAGGGTTTTTTTCTTACTATTTTTTACATTGTAGAATAATAGTGAAGACATGAAAACTATTAAATAACATATTGAATCATGTGGTAACAAAAATAGTGTTAAAGAAATCTAAATCTATTTTATATTTGAGATTCTTCAAAGTAGCCACCCTTTGCCTTGATGACAGCTTTGCACACTCTTGGCATTCTCTCAACCAGCTTCATGAGGTAGTCACCTGGAATTCATTTGAATTAACAGGTGTGCCTTGTTAAAAGTTAATTTCTGGAATTTATTTCCTTCTTAATGCATTTGAGCCAATCAGTTGTGTTGTGACAAGGTAGGGTTGGTATACAGAAGATAACCATATTTGGTAAAATACCAAGTCCATATTATGGCAAGAACAGCTCAAATAAGCAAAGATAAACGACAGTCCATCATTACTTTAAGACATGAAGGTCAGTCAATAAGGAACATTTCAAGAACTTTGAAAGTTTCTTCAAGTGCAGTCGCAAAAATCATTAAGTGCTATGATGAAACTTGCTAAAAACTAAAATATACTGTATTTTGATTTGTTTATGTATTTTTTGGTTACTACTTGTGTTATTTCATAGTTTTGAAGTCTTCACTATTATTCTACAATGTAGAAAATAGTACACATGTAGAAAGACCCTTGAATGAGTAAACGTGTCGAAACTTTGACTGGTACTGTATGTTCCAAGCAACAAGTATGAACAAGGTGGCACTGCAGAAACATCGATTCACTCCTAACCAATAGGTTGCAAGTTCAAATCCTCTTGTATACTCTATGTCAAGTGTCTGCGAGCACTGCTAGTTTTACATTGGTGGTGATATACAGTGGGGAGAACAAGTATTTGACACACTGACGATTTTGCAGGTTTTCCTACTTACAAAGCATGTAGAGGTCTGTAATTTTTATCATAGGTACACTTCAACTGTGAGAGACGGAATCTAAAACAAAATCCAGAAAATCACATTGTATGATTTTTAAGTAATTAATTAGCATTTTATTGCTTGACATAAGTATTTGATCACCTACCAACCAGTAAGAATTCCGTCTCTCACAGACCTGTTAGTTTTTCTTTAAGAAGCCCTCCTGTTCTCCACTCATTACCTGTATTAACTGCACCTGTTTGAACTCGTTACCTGTATAAAAGACACCTGTCCACACACTCAATCAAACAGACTCCAACCTCTCCACAATGGCCAAGACCAGAGAGCTGTGTAAGGACATCAGGGATCAAATTGTAGACCTGCACAAGGCTGGGATGGGCTACAGGACAATAGGCAAGCAGCTTGGTGAGAAGGCAACAACTGTTGGCGCAATTATTAGAAAATGGAAGAAGTTCAAGATGACGGTCAATCACCCTCGGTCTGGGGCTCCATGCAAGATCTCACCTCGTGAGATGTGATTTTCTGGATTTTTGTTTTAGATTCCGTCTCTCACAGTTGAACTGTACCTATGATAAAAATTACAGACCTCTACATGCTTTGTAAGTAGGGAAACCTGCAAAATCGTCAGTGTATCAAATAATTGTACAATTATTTACTGGTTTCTGGGAAGCTTTTAGCAAAGTTCAGAAATGCGTTCTTGCCAATAAGCCTGTTGAATATCTCTTTCATGCTCACTGATCTGGTGGTGTAGATTCACTGTATTAGAACATTGCAGGTTGTAGCGAGCAAATGGTTATTAGTTAAAAATCCCATTTAACACTAGAACCGCCTGGCCTTTCTGCCTATAAGTACCCGCTAGAGAACACGTGAGCTTCAAGTTTGCGGAAGATCATTTTCACCATAAAAATGCACCTTTATAATAAAAGCATTACATGCATAATTGCATTTGCGGTCACTTTTGATCATGTTTTTTCCCGCTAATGGAACATTTGCGCTTATAGCCTACTACCATGTGTGCATTGCTGTGCTTATAATGTGAAGAAATAGCCTAATAGTTTATCAGCATTTTAAGTTAAACGTTCTGATCTGTTGTGTCAGCCACATTGCATAAAAAAGTTTTTGTTGATGCTAGTGGTTGTATTAATTTGGGATCTATCACATCCCACAACTGTCCCAGACTATTTTGGAATATTTATTTCTCGCAAAGAATAGAAGCGGTCAACTTTTGTACTATGGGGGATATAATAGATTGACATAGATTAGTGCTTTTGCTGTTTGTTAGGCCTATTTATCTTGATGGCTGAGGAAAGTAAATGTGGACAGTTCTTCCAATATCTTAAATATGCACCTCGGAATTGCGCGCAGTTGCGTCCCGATATGTCTGTCTTCACTTGTAGCCTGTGAGAAAGGCCCAATCACGTGATGGAGAACCATGTGAGTGAGAGGTGCTTCGGATTGCGCAGCACACTCAGGGAGAAGGCCCCAACACAGCAATCCGGGCTGCAAAATGCATTCTTTTAGGGTGCAGTACGGCCAGAAAGGGGATGCTGCCGTGAAATTCGAGGCATTATCAAGTGCTTGTCAAATTGTGATTGAGAGACTATTGGAGTGTGTACAGCCCACACAAAAAAATGCCTTTCAAGTGACTTTTTTCAAATCATCATTAGAGTCGCATCATGCAGCCTTACAATGTATTACAAATCAAAACATATAGCCCAACGTAGAACAACTAAAGTTACATTAATAACTTTAAATTAAGCATTTAAAAATATCTATATTTAACCTTTATTTAACTAGGCAAGTCTGTTCTTATTTACAATGACGGCCTACCAAAAGGCAAAAGGCGGGGACAAAACAAACATCACGACAAGAGAGACAACACAACACTAAATAAAGAGAGACCTAAGACAACAACATAGCAAGGCAGCAACACATGACAACACAGCATGGTAGCAACACAACATTACAACAACATGGTAGCAACACAACATGGTAGCAGCACAAAACATGGTACAAACATTATTGGGCACAGACAACAGCACAAAGGGCAAGAAGGTAGAGACAACAATACATCACACAAAGCAGCCACAACTGTCAGTAAGAGTGTCCTTGATTGAGTCTTTGAATGAAGAGATTGAGATAAAACTGTCCAGTTTGAGTGTTTGTTGCAGCTCGTTCCAGTCACTAGCTGCAGTGAACTGAAAAGAGGAGTGACCCAGAGATGTGTGTGTTTTGGGGACTTTTAACAGAATGTGACTGGCAGAATGGGTGTTGTATGTGAAGGATGAGGGCTGCAGTAGATATCTCAGATAGAGGGGAGTGAGGCCTAAGAGGGTTTAATAAATAAGCATCAACCAGTGGGTCTTGCAACAGGTATACAGAGATGACCAGCTTACAGAGGAGTATAGAGTGCAGTGGTGTGTCCTATAAGGTGCATTGGTGGAAAATCTGATGGACGAATGGTAAAGAACATCTATCCGCTCGAGAGCACCCTTACTTGCCGATCTATAAATTATGTCTCCGTAATCTAGCATGGGTAGGATGGTCATCTGAATCAGGGTTAGTTTGGCAGCTGGGGTGAAAGAGGAAACGATAGAGGAAACCAAGTCTAGATTTAACTTTAGCCTGCAGCTTTGAAATGTGCTGAGAGAAGGACCGTGCACCATCTAGCCATACTCCCAAGTACTTGAATGAGGTAACTACCTCAAGCTCTAAACCCTCAGAGGTAGTAATAACACCTGTGGGAAGAATGTCATTCTTCTTACCAAACCACATGACATTTGCCAGCTTTTTATAAGACTGTATCATCTGCATATAAATGGATGAGAGAGCTTCCTACTGCCTGAGCTATGTTGTTGATATAAATTGAGAAGAGCGTGGGGCCTAGGATTGAGCCTTGGGGTACTCCCTTGGTGACAGGCAGTGGCTGAGAAAGCAGATTTCCTGACTTTATACACTGCACTCTTTGAGAGAGGTAGTTAGCAAACCAGGCCAAAGACCCCTCAGAGACAGCAATACTCCTTAGCCGAACCACAAGAATGGAATGGTCTACCGCATCAAAAGCTTTGGCCAAGTCAATAGAAATAGCAGCACAACATTGCTTAGAATGAAGGGCAATGGTGACATCATTGAGGACCTTTAAGGTTGCAGTGACACATCCATAACCTGAGCAGAAACCAGATTGCATACCCGAAAGAATACTATAGACATTAAGAAAGCCAGTCAGTTGATTATTGACAAGTTTTTCCAACACTTTTGATAACCTTTCTGGCGCAGGCGTTCCGCTAGAGACCCACCTCGACAACATCCGATGAAATTGCAGAACGCGAAATTCAAATTACAGAAATAGTCATATTTAACATACATGAAAATACAAGTGTCATACATCAGAAAAAAGCTTAAAGTAACTAACTTTGGCCTTCCGGATAGCCTGAGTGACACTTATTTCTCATTTGCCTGAACGAGAGCCAGTCAGCCTGAGTATGTGTGTGCCGAGCCTTGCGCCAAATGCAATTTTTAAGGTGGAAACTCTGCAAGATCACAGTCGAACCAGGGGCTGAACCTGTTTATAATTATAATTTTCTTTATTGGGCGTGTTTGTTAACAAAACCTCTGAAAATATCAAAAAAGAAGGTTCAAGTGTCTTCGACAGAGCGGATCAAGCTGATTCTGTATACCATTTTACAGAGGCCAGTTCATGAAGGAAGGCTTGCTCATTAAAGTTTTTTAGCAAGCGTCTATGACAAATTAGGACAGGTCATTTCACTGAGCAGCCGTTACGAACACAGGCTGTAAAACAGTGATCACTAAGGTCATTACAGAAAACACCAGACTGATACCTATCAGGATTATTTGTGAGGATAACATCGAGGAGAGTAGTATTTTCTGGGTGTTTGGAGTCATACCTTGTGGGATTGGTTAGAATAGGATGGGAGGCCAAAAGTCTGTGTAACCAATAGAGAGTCAGAGTCCCGAGGTTGGGAACAAACTTATTCTTTCCCACGGTTGGGTAAAGAAAGTTTGTAGTCAACAAAGTATGCAGGAGTCATGAGGCAAATAGTGAAATAGCAAAATGCACAAGAAAAAAATTAAATAAATAACAACTTGCGGCTAGCCATTGTAAGTTCAGAGTCACTCGCCCCAACAGTGCGTGTGTGCTGGAGACGAGCGATAGCTCTGTAGAGGGGGGAGTGTGGTGGGGGTACCTGTACCAGACAGGGGGAGACAGGCCAGGGCAGGTGGTGAACAGATCGCCAGGTGGAATCCAAGCAGCAGTGCAGCAGGCAGCGGGAATAGGTGTCACACCCACTTGGGAGAGCTTTATTTCTGGAGGCAGATTCTTGTAGAAAATGCCAGTGAATGGTCTTTGAACAGCAGGAGGGGGCTTCAGAGGACGCTTCAAAGACTCCTGCCACTTGTTGGGCCCAAAGGCATAGACACCTTTTACTTCACACCTTAGTGCTAATTGAAGTTGTATCTGGTCTGTCCTTGCAAGCCTGGCAGCCTTAACTAAGCATTCAGTCCCCATAAAGTCAAATATATCATTGTAATGTACTTTATTTTTCCTTTTTTTTCTTATTTTTTCTTCTTCTTCTTGGCTTTCAAAATAGCATCAGACCAAACACTACTCACTCAGTTCCAGGTTGGATGGTGTCCTCAGGTCTCTGCTGTTTGTTTGCTTGAGCACCCTCCGTATAGCTTGGAAAAAGGAAACCTTGGTAGCAGTAATCTCTCCGGTTAATTTTGGTCAAAATTAGGTTGTAGGTTTGGAGTTTTGATCTGGAGCGAAGGCCATGCTGTGGAGGGTAGCAACCTGCATATGTACCTCTATTAAAGCATTGCTCCTCTCCTCTCTTCCAAAACCCATCAGTCACAAGATGACTCTCCCAGCCTCAGCCACAGTGCTAGAGATCCGGCTGCATGCCCACAACACTACTCCCACATAGTCTAATCTATCCACAGGGTCCTCCAATTTCTAGCTCTGTCCAAGCTGTCTCAGTGTTAGACTAATGCTAATCAATTGATCTAGTTCCAAAATGCAAAGGTTTGAATCACAAACCATATATACACATGGAGGTGATGTCTCTGTCTCCAGTGTCTGAGTGAGCCTATAGGAGTAGCTGTTTCTTTATTAACCGCTCAACACAGAATAGCCGCATGTGCACACTCCCTCAAATCGTTTGGAGAAAATATTTATATTTTATTCAGCTTTGTTCAATTGAATCCTTTATACTATAAAATCATATAATATAATGCCACGGAATTATACACAAATCTTGTCTGCTAAATGAACTAGTGTAGCCAACAACCATTTGGCATAGCCACATTAGGACCTAACATAAGGACAACTCTGAGTATGCTATTCTTTTCTTCTGAAACGGACTTCATTTTCTTCATATCTATATTACATGGATTTATTAGAATGGCTTCTAAGCCAGGAGATGCTAAATGTGTTTATGTTAATTAATGGTCAATTACCGTGAGACCGACAGTTATTTCCTTGACAATAACCGTCTGACATAATTTTGTGACCGCCACAGTCCTAGTACCAACCCACAAGGGTAGGCAACAACACATCTGCCGCGCTGATCCTCAACACTGGGGCCGCTCAGGAATGTGTGCTTAGTCCCCTCCTGTACTCCATGTTCACCCATGACCGCGTGGCCAAACACGACTCAACACCATCATTAAGTTTGCTGACGACACAACAGTGGTAGACCTGACTACCGACAACAATGAGACAGCCTATAGGGAGGAGGTCAGAGACCTGGCATTGTTGTGCCAGGACAACAACCTCTCCCTGAATGTGATGACATGACGTTGGCCTGATGGGGAAGGTTTATGACCCCCAAAATACCTTTCCCCTTTTCTCTCTCCCTACTCTACAGAGTGACTCCTGGAAAGTCCTTTGTTAACATAGAGAGAGTCTTATAACATCAAAAGAGTGGGAAAAGGAACCATATTTCAGTAATCCAACCAGCTGAAAATATGCGTTGGTACTTAAAGAATATGATGCCAGATCAGTTGTCATCTGAGACATTATTACTAATGATAGGATGACATAAACTGTATCTTGGAAACATTATACATTTTACATTTTACATTTTAGTCATTTAGCAGACGCTCTTATCCAGAGCGACTTACAGTAGAGGGCATACATTTTATTAAATTTTTACATACTGAGACGAGGATATCCCTACCGGGCAAGAGCAGACGCTCTTATCCAGAGCGACTTACAGTAGAGTGCATACATTTTATTACCTATTTTTTTTATTTTTATATATTTTTTTTAATTATTATAAAAAAAAAATTTTTTTTTTTTTATAGTTATAAAGCTATAATAAATTATAGTTATCAGATTCACATGGAATTGTTGTGCAATTTAAATGTTTAAATATGAAACTATTTGTGAAAAGATTAAATGTAATTTAGCTTCTTAATGAGAGAACAGCTTGTCATAGAGTAAACTCTGCCAACTCAGTGGCCCCGCCCATGTGAACAGACAGTGGTTGTAAACTATGAAACACGGCCCTCTCTCCCAACCCTATATAAGCCCCTTTACGAAAATGTAACTTTCTGTTCCAAGGACGTGTGGACTTGAGGTCCCCACGTTGAAAGACAAAGACCACCTACAGAACTAAGCCAACCTCAGCAAGAACCTAACGAAATTAGCATTGAATTTCAATATGAAAGTGACGACCTACACACCGGAAGGATGAATTTCGACTATACCAGCCAGAATATAGCATGAGCTTAAAGTATGGCAACTTGGTATGAACTTTGAACTCTTATTCACTAAAGAAGTGATACCTCCTAGCCGTTGCGTTAGCAACAGCAGCTGTAAACGTGGGATAGGAGAGGACGGACAGAGTATCCATTCTACCACGCTCCAGTTCACCACTAGACATTCTTCAGAGGACCAGAGATCCATGCTGGACCAACCCGCCTACTATCTACGACCAATCTACCGAAGCACAGCTCAGAGTAAATATTTTGTGCATTTTCCTTTTTCAAATGGGCGGTAATTTAGAATGCATAAGCTACGGTATTTACGATAGCATAGCTTCTCCCTTTGTTACTCAGTCTTCCCTCTCTTTCATTCAAAACCCAACCCCCTTTCTTTGTGTAACCAGCCGTCATATCTGTTCCGTCCGCTAGGGACGTTTTCCTTTATGACACAATTTGTAATCAATGTATGATCCATTCTGTGTAGATGTAATTCTGTGTGATTATTTAGGTATTTAGTAAATAAATAATTAAACCAAATTTTCTATTGCTGACTCAACTTGTTAGCCAGGGTTCGTGAAGATAACCAAGAATTTACAACTTTCAGATGAAACTGAATAAGGCGGCGATTAAATATTGACTGCTATTGATGTAAAATATTACCAGGTCTTTAAGAGTTTATTCGGAAGATAACAGCTCTATAAACATTATTTCGTGGTGCCCCAACTTTCTAGTTAATTACATTTGCATGATTAGCTTAATCAGGTGATATTAATTACAGAGAAATTATTTTATAGAATAGCATGTCATATCACTTAATCCGGCATAGCCAAAGACACGACAGTGAGCAAGACAAAGGAGCTGATTGTGTACTACAGAAAAAGGCGGGCCGAACAGGCCCCCATTGACATCGACGGGGCTGTAGTGGAGCGGGTTGTGAGTTTCAAGTTTCTTGGTGTCTACATCACCAACGAACTATCATGGTCCAAACACACCAAGACGGTCGTGAAGAGGGCACGTCAACACCTTTTCCCCCTCAGGAGACTGAAAAGATTTGTCATGGTTCCCCAGATCCTCAAAAAGTTGCACCATCGAGAGCATCCTGACCAGTTGCATCACTGCCTGGTACGGCAACTGCTCGGCATCTGACCGTACGGCGCTACAGAGGGTAATGCGTACATCACTGGGGTCAAGCTTCCAGCCATCCAGGACCTATATACTAGGCGGTGTCAGATAAAAGCCCCAAAAATTGTCAAAGACTCCAGTCACCCTAGTCATAGACTGTTTTCTCTGCTACCGCACGGCAAGCGGTACCGGAGCTCCAAGTCTAGAACCAAAAGGCTCCTTAACAGCTTCTACCCCCAAGCCATAAGACTGCTGAACAATTAATCAAATGGCCACCCGTACTATTTACATTGACACCCCCCCATTTGTTTTTACACTGCTGTTACTCGCTGTTTATTATCTATGCATAGCCACTTTACCCCTACCTACATGTACAAATTACCTCGACTAACCTGTACCCCCGCACATTGACTCGGTACCGGTACCCACTGTATATAGCCTCGTTGTTGTTATTTTATTGTGTTACTTGTTAAGATTTTTTACCTTATTTTGTTTGGTAAATATTTTCTTAACTCTTTCTTGCACTGCAGTGTTGGTTAAGGGATTATAAGTAAGCATTTCACGGGAAGGTAACCTGTTGTATTCGGCACATGTGACAAATACAGTTTGATTTGATTTGACAAGGTGCGCTGTAATTTCTTTTTAAATGATCACCAACACTGATCAATAGGCATAACACAAACTCATCCTTACGGTATTGTTGTTCTAAATTAAATCAACCTCTTCACCCTCATCATTCAGTGTGTCCTAATTTAAATTTGATTGTGAAGTAATTCCATCCATTTGTCATTCATTCAGTGGGCTGGCATGGTTTGCTTCGCTGGATAGGATATGTTTTACATTATTCTAAAGGCCTACTGCAACACGTAGCATGTTTTCATTCCCCTTATAATACATTTGATTAGTAATAGAGTTATAGTAAATACAACAGTCCCATAACAGCATCTTTTTACAAAGTCAAACGTAAAAGAGAATGTTATCAATTTATCAAATTATCTGCTGCTGATGAATAAACATAACACAAACTCATCATTATACTATTGTCTTTCTAAATGAAATCAACCTCTTCACCCTCCTTATCATTCAGTTAGGCCTAATTTAAATTACATTGTGAAGTAAGGTGCACAATTATCGCCCATTCATCCATTTGTCATTCATTCAGTGAGGAGAGAGAGAGAGACACATTAGCGCCGGGCTGGGTACCATCCTCTTACAGTAAATTGTCTTGGTGGGTTAAGTTGGGAATAGGTAAAAAGGCTCTTAATACTTTTCTGTTTGTGATTCAAAAATTCAAACAAATGAGCAGTGTAAAATACACACATTTAGGAAAAGTCAGGGAAGGAGCAGGACATACAGTTGAAGTCGGAAGTTTACATACACCTTAGACAACTACATTTCAACTCAGTTTTTCACAATTCCTGATATTTAATTCCAGTAAAAATTCCCTGTCTTAGGTCAGTTAGGATCACCACTTTTTTTAAGAATGTGAAATGTCAGAATAACAGTAGAGAGTGATTTATTTCAGCTTTTATTTCTTTCATTACATTCCCAGTTGGTCAGAAGTTTACATACACTCAATTAGTATTTGGTATCATTGCCTTTAAATTGTTTAACTTGGATCAAATGTTTTGGGTAGCCTTCCACAAGCTTCCCACAATAAGTTGGGTGAATTTTGGCCCATTCCTCCTGACAGAGCTGGTGTAACTGAGTCAGGTTTGTCGGCCTCCTTGCTCGCACACGCTTTTTCAATTCTTCCCACAAATTTGCTATAGGGTTGAGGTCAGGGCTTTGTGATGGCCACTCCAATACCTTGACTTTGTTGTCCTTAAGCCATTTTGCCACAAATTTCGAAGTATGCTGGGGTCATTATCCATTTGGAAGACCCATTTGCGACCAAGCTTTTACTTCCTGATTGATGTTTTGAGATGTTGCTTCAATATATCCACATAATTTTCCCTCCTCATGAAGCCATCTATTTTGTGAAGTGCACCAGTCCCTCCTGCAGCAAAGCACCCCCACGACATGATACTGCCACCCCCATGATTCATGGTTGGGATGGTGTTCTTCGGCTTGCAAGCGACACCCTTTTCCTCCAAACATAACGATGGTCATTATGGCTAACCAGTTCTATTTTTGTTTCATCAGACCAAAGCACATTTCTCCAAAAAGTATGATCTTTGTCCCCATGTGCAGTTGCAAACTGTAGTCTAGCTTTTTTATAGCGGTTTTGGAGCAGTGGCTTCTTCCTTGCTGAGCGGCCTTTCAGGTTATGTCGATATAGGACTAGTTTTTCTGTGGATATAAATATTTTTGTACCTGTTTCCTCCAGCATCTTCACAAGGTCCTTTGCTGTTGTTCTGGGATTGATTTGCACTTTTCGCACCAAAGTACGTTCATCTCTAGGAAACAGAACGCATCTCCTTACTGAGTGGTATGATGGCTGCATGGTCCCATGGTGTTTATACTTGCGTACTCTTGTTTGTACAGATGAACGTGGTACCTTCAGGCATTTGGAAATTGCTCTCAAGGATGAACCAGACTTGTGGAGGGCCACAATTTTTTTTCTGTGGTTTTGGCTGATTTCTTTTAATTTTCCCATGATGTCAAGCAAAGAGGCAATGAGTTTGAAGGTAGGCCTTGAAATACATTCACAGGTACACCTCCAAATGACTCAAATTATGTCAATTAGCCTATCAGAAGCTTCTAAAGCCATGACATAATTTTCTGGAATTTTCCAAGCTGTTTAAAGGCACAGTCAACTTAGTGTATGTAAACTTCTGACCCACTGGAATTGTGATACAGTGAATTATAAGTAAAATAATGTGTCTGTAAACAATGGTTGGAAAAATTACTTGTCATGCACAAAGTGGATGTCCTAACCGACTTGCCAAAACTATAGTTTGTTAACAAGAAATGTGTGGAGTGGTTGAAAAACGAGTTTTAATGACTCCAACCTAAGTGTATGTAAACTTTCAACTTCAACTGTAGCTTAGCAAATGTCAGTGGCCGTTGGCCTACGGCAGTTCTAGTGTTAAGGCTGAGTCCCAATTTTGTTTACAGTACAACATTAAACAAGATTTTACAGTAATTTAAATCAGAATACAGCAGCATACTGTCATTTTATAGAAATGACACCTCCACATTGTTGTATATATTTACTTTATTTTTACTGCAACTTTAGGCAAAGTGCAGAAATGTATTCTTGGCAATAAACATATAGTATTTGTATTTGTATTTAGTCAATCTCTATTATGCTCATAGACCTGGTAGCTCAGCAGTAACTTCAAGTAGCTAGCAATCAAGCGGTTGTGAGTTCAAAGGTTGAGTCCCAAGTAAGCAGCATACTGTCCATTAACACCTTAATTTAGCTGTAAAAAATACAGTAACTAGTTGTAGATTTGAAAGTGAATTATTCTTAATGACATTTGACATCTTGGCTTTCACATGTGCTCAAATGTTGTCACATGTAATTTCATGGTATCACATGTTGAAATGTTACATCCCCATGTTGTCCAATAGAATTCACATGAGATCATGTTTTCACATGTGCTCAAATGTTGTCACATGTGTAGTGTCATGGTATCACATGTTGACATTTTGCAACCTCATGTTGTCACATTTATTTCACAATAACTTCACAAAATTGTGTTCTCACATGTTGACATGTTGTCACGTGTAGTTTTAGGCTTCCACGTGCAGCAGGTAGATATTCAGATTGCACGGCTGAGTAGGTAAGAAACTTAAGAGAGGTTGACAGAGAGCCAGGAGGAGGGAGGGAGTGAATGAGGCAGGAAGAGGGAGGAGAGGAGGAGACAGTGATTGACAGGTGCCTGGGGGTATTAGGGATGGGAGGAGCCAGAGAAGGATGTAATAACCTGTCTGTAATGAGGTATCAAACCATATTAGTTCTGGGGTTAGCACAGAGCAAGACCAGCCAACTGGACTAAATGACTTCTGGTGTGAAGTCTATTAGTGTTAATGGCCTAATTAGGAGCGATTGTTAAGCTAGTGACGTTAGTGAGGCTGCTTCTTGTTGTGTTCGCCAGGTCAATTAAGACCGGCTAGCGCAAGTAAACAGAATGGGTGTTTTCTATGTACTGTATGTAGTGCAGCATGCTATGGAAGTAGCAGATTGAATCAGAGGGATCCCCTGCAGTAGTGCGGAGAGCGAGGTAGAAAGAGAAGGGGGAGGGATAGGTAGAGGAGGAGAGAAAGCTGACAAGTGATGTTTTGTGCGCCGCAGTCTAACCTTGCGGAAGAATGTGGAGAATTCAGTCTTGAGCCAGAACCTTCAGGGTGACTTTAGCCCGAGTTTCCTCCCCCTTTCCCTCTCTCTCTATAATGAATACAATTAACCTTTGCGGAGCTCAGTGCAGTGTGCATGGCGTCCAGCAGGCTGGGGGAGTCAGCAGGCTGGGGGAGTCAGCAGGGTGGTGGAGTCAGCAGGTTGCGGGAGTCAGCAGGGTGCAGGGATGTTGGAGAGTGATTGATTGATGTTCCATTGGACAGTTACTCTGTGTCATGTCCCCTTTAATTGGTCTGGGGAGGAGTGGAGGAGTTGAGAGAGGGATGGAGTGAAAAGGAAAAGGGATGGAGAGAGGGAGGGAGGAGAGAGGGATGAAGAGAGGGATTGGGAGAAGGATCGAGAGAGGGATGGAGAGGGATGGAAAGGAGGAGTGAAGAGAGGGATGGAGAGAGTCTGAAAGGGTGACACTACCCTTACGGGAAAACCAAATGAATTTCACGTGGTCACGTGATTTAATGTGAAGTTAATGTGATAACAATATGTGAACCCTTGTCTTCCAAAAAGGATTCTTCTGATCAAAACAGTTAGTGGTAGAACCCTAACCCTCCGCAAAAAAACACTTTGGAAACCTTTTTTCTAAGAGTATATTGGAGGGCAAGGTCCAAGTTCCCTTCTGTCGCATCTTCTTCTTGTATGGAGGAAAGAGGAGGAATCAATGATTTGAGAAGCAGCCATAGTGCATCCAAAAATCACAAGAACATCTAGAAAAATAGGTGTGAATGAAGCCCATAGGAATGCCAGTGGGCATAGAAACATAGCAGTCAACAGGGTCAGTAAGGGTTAATATTGACATTACTGGTCCTCATCTCTAGCCAGTTCCAGACAGACCTTGTTCTCTTTCTTTCACCAGATGTTGTGCGTCTAGCTGGCCTGCTTGTTGTCTATTTCCCCTCCCTTCCCCTTCTCTCCCTTCCACCCTCCCTCCCTCTAACTCTCTCTCTCTCACTCCTTTTCTCTCTCCTCTCTCGCTATCTATCTATCTATCTATCTCTTCTCATCTTATAACCTCTGTCTGGGCAGATCTCTTTACCTTTCCCACTCCATTGTGTCTATTGATCTTCATCTGAGGTCAATAGCTTTTTAAAGCACCAAGATCGAAACTCCAGCTGATCCTCCTCTATCCTCCCTTGCTTTCTCTCCTCTCTCTCTCCCTATCCTCCCTTGCTTTCTCTCCTCTCTCTCTCTCTATCCTCCCTTGCTTTCTCTCCTCTCTCTCTCTCTATCCTCCCTTGCTTTCTCTCCTCTCTCTCTCTATCCTCCCTTGCTTTCTCTCCTCTCTCTATCTATATCCTCCCTTGCCTTCTCTCCTCTCTCTCTCCACCCTCCCTTGCTTCTCTCCTCTCTCTCTCTCTATCCTCCCTTGCTTTCTCTCCTCTCTCTCTCTCTATCCTCCCTTGCTTTCTCTCCTCTCTCTCTCTATCCTCCCTTGCTTTCTCTCCTCTCTCTCTCTCTATCCTCCCTTGCTTTCTCTCCTCTCTCTCTCTATCCTCCCTTGCTTTCTTTCCTCTCTCTCTCTATCCCCCTTGCTTTTCTCCTCCTCTCTCTCTCTATCCTCCCTTGCTTTCTCTCCTCTCTCTCTATCCTCCCTTGCTTTCTCTCCTCTCTCTCTCTCTATCCTCCCTTGCTTTCTCTCCTCTCTCTCTATCCTCCCTTGCTTTCTCTCCTCTCTCTCTCTCTATCCTCCCTTGCTTTCTCTCCTCTCTCTCTCTCTATCCTCCCTTGCTTTCTCTCCTCTCGCTCTCTCTACCCTCCCTTGCTTTCTCTCCTCTCTCTCTCTATCTTCCCTCTCTTTCTCTTTCACTCGTCCCTCTCTGTCTCTGTCTCTGTCCCCCTTTTCTGCAGCATTGATCCGCAGGGTCAGGGAGTGCTTTCCCACTACAGTAATTTGTAGCCCAAGGTCACCAGGTTATGTGCCTTTATATCTATCTGTCGGATCGCAGACAGGAACCGCTTGGAATGCTTTCAAAGTTAAGTGAGTAAGTGGCGTGACTGTGAAGAAAAGGGTTTAATTTACTGGAGCTATTTAGAGCCAGAGCTCAGATCATAACTTTTAGATTGTGTAATCTAATTTAACTCAGTATTAACATGTTATTGTGTGTCAGTTAAATGTTCTGACAACTTATCAGGGCAGAATGACATCGTTTTGAAGACTTGTCTTGTAACATGACTGATGACGTGAAGGTGTTAAAGATAGGTCTGTTAACTGTTTCTGAAATACCAGCACAATACAGCCCTGGTTACAGGCGTTGTGAACAGCTCCCCCTATTGGTTGTGTGTTGTAACGTCAGTCTGGCTCCAAGAAGAGAGTTGCAGTAACCACCAGTATTTTATGTCAACAATCTCTGATTATCACACGGAGAGTTTGTGCAGGAAAATGTATAGACCAGACACTCTCTTTGTTTTGAAAAAAAAGCCTTGAAGTCAGAGTAGCTAAATAGACCAAAGGAAAGATTAGATTAGACAGAGTCCCAGATATAATTGCAGGGTATAATTGCAGGTAGCTGCCTATTGGTGGCTATTCAGTAGCCTGATGGTCTGGGGTGAAAGCTATTGGCCAGTCCGACAGTTTTTGCAATGATGGTCATATACTGCCCGTTTCTGAGTGATGGAAGCGTCTAGAACAGGCCGTGTCTCGGGTGGCTGAAGTCCTCCATGATCTTCTTGGCCTTCCGACACCTGGGCAGGCAGTGGGCACACATTGGTGCGTTCGGCTGACCGTACCACCCACTGTAGAGCCTTACAGTCAGCGGCGGTGGAGTTGCCGTACCAGGCTGTGATGCAGTCCGACAGTATGCTCTCGATGGTGTTCCTATACAACACTGTGAGGGCCCTCAGGGACAGGCCTCATTTATTAAGCATCCTGAGGTTGAAGAGGCACTGTTGTGCCGCCTTCACCACGGTTTGACCCATTTAACTCCTCGGAGATGTGTACGCCGAGGAACTTGGCGTTTTTGCCCGTCTCCACAGCGGCCCCATTGATGAGGATGGGGGTGTTCCCAGCCTGGTTCCTCAGTCAGCTCCTTAGTTTTGCCGACATTGATGGAGAGGTTGTTTACCTGGCACCACACAGTCAGAGTGCCTACCTCCTTTCTGTAGGCCGTCTCGTCGTTGTTGGTAATCAGGCCTTCTACTGTCGTGCCGTCAGTGAACTTGATGATGGAGTTGGAACTGTGTGAGGGAGTAGAGGAAGGGACTGAGGACGCACCCTTGTGGTACCCCCGTGTTGAGGATCAGTGTGGAGGAGGTAATGTTGCAAACCGTCAGAAAGTCCAGGTCCCAGTTGCATAGGGAGATATGTTCCTTTGGTTTAGTGGAGTCTGGCTCCCTGAGCAATCTGACCAAAGCTCCAGGGCTTGTGTTTGATTCCAGTTTCAAACACATCGAAGTGAGACAAGGGACTCTGACCGTTCAAAAGTTTCCTATTACTCACCAGTGACCAAGGAGAGTCTAGATGCTATCTCTGCTTTCTCTGCATTTCTCCTTTTGTGGTAATTTCCTTGTGTGATATCCCCCACTTTCATAGCAGACATTTACTGTACCCAGACTTAGAGAGCATGACTTACTAAGTGTGTGTTAGTGCTTTATCATTAATTTGACATTATTACTACGTCCGGCTAAAAGGGGTATGGTATTGTATATTATGTGTTTCGGTGCCCCCACATGGGGAGGAGTTGGTACTGCAGCTCCATGGGGTGTACAGTGAACTGAAGATTCTCAATTGCATACTCCTCGCTTCCTCTCTCATCACCTCCTTCACAAAACCCATTGGAGGAGAAGGTCAGAGGGAGGGACCTTTCCCAGCCTATGGATTTTGACGAGGAAAGAGGAGACAAGGAGTATGCAATTGAGAGGAGGGTGTGGGTGGGCTGGTGGCTGCTGGATACATAAGACCTACATTGTTATTGTTGTTGTTGTTGTGCTTGTTGTTGTTTTTGACTCTCTAGGGTCTGCTTCAGTAATACATTCAGGAATAGATGAGGAGGTATATGTAATCCCACAGTTTGTGTGTGTGTGTGTGTGTGTGTGTGTGTGTGTGTGTGTGTGTGTGTGTGTGTGTGTGTGTGTGTGTGTGTGTGTGTGTGTGTGTGTGTGTGTGTGTGTGTGTGTGTGTGTGTGTGTGTGTCTGTGAGTGCTCCTCTAATCTCTTGGGGGTAATTTCCCTCTGGGAATAGATGAACTTGAGAGTCATTATCATCAGGCTGTATGTAGGCTCATTTCTCTCTCACTCTCTCTCTCTCTCTCCCTCTCTCGCTCTCTCTCTCTCTCTCCCTCTCCCTCTCTCTCTCCCTCTCTCTCTCTCTCTCTCTCTCTCTCTCTCTCTCTCTCTCTCTCTCTCTCTCTCTCTCTCTCTCTCTCTCTCTCTCTCTCTCTATCTCTCTCTCTCTCTCTCTCTCTCTCTCTCTCTCTCTCTCTCTCTCTCTCTCTCTCTCTCTCTCTCTCTCTCTCTCTCTCTCTCTCTCTCTCTCTCTCTCTCTCTCTCTCTCTCTCTCTCTCTCTCTCTCTCTCTCTCTCTCTCCCTCTCTCTCTCTCCCTCTCCCTCTCCCTCTCCCTCTCTCTCTCTCTCTCTCTCCCTCTTTTTTCCTTGACTTTCTTTGTTTCATTTTCTCCTCTTTCTGCAATAGCACAGTTCCACCTGATTTGTTGAATGTACATATCTGTGGTTCTGATGTGGGTGTATTGTATGTGTTCCAGTCATGTGGGTGTATTGTGTGTGTTCCAGTCATGTGGGTGTATTGTGTGTGTTCCAGTCATGTGGGTGTATTGTGTGTGTTCCAGTCATGTGGGTGTATTGTGTGTGTTCCAGTCATGTGGGTGTATTGTGTGTGTTCCAGTCATGTGGGTGTATTGTGTGTGTTCCAGTCATGTGGGTGTATTGTGTGTGTTCCAGTCATGTGGGTGTATTGTGTGTGTTCCAACTCTCTGATGAGTGTGTATTGGAGATGTTCCAGATATATAATGTGTGTCCGTTTTGCAGGTACCTGATTCCCTCCCTGGACCGTTCCCATGCTGGCTTCTACCGATGTATCGTCAGGAACCGTGTAGGAGCCTTACTACAGAGGAGGACTGAAGTACAGGTGGCATGTAAGTGACTGTGTGTGTGTGTGTGTGTGTGTGTGTGTGTGTGTGTGTGTGTGTGTGTGTGTGTGTGTGTGTGTGTGTGTGTGTGTGTGTGTGTGTGTGTGTGTGTGTGTGTGTGTGTGTGTGTGTGTGTGTGTGTGTGTGTGTGCAAGTGGAAACAACTTCGATATTGATTGTAGGTAGTGTGTGACTATCCCCCTGACAGTGTGACTGTATCCAGGTAGGTGCCCTTGCTAGGAGCTGTGGGAGAGTGGGACATCTGCGTCAGGGGGTAAAAGATCTACCTGCATCTCATTTTCTGAGCGTTTGTCCCCCCAGACAGCTGTTCCACTCAACCCTCTCATTAGATGGATTATGTTGTGCTGTTGTTTTTAACTTTCCACCATTTTATAATATGACTCCCACTTATTTTATTCCCTTCTTTGTCAACAACATCTGTTAGTCTCAGAGAGTTTTGAATATGTTTCCATAAATTCAGATTGAAGTTAAAGTACTCCCCTCCCTAGCATTCATTCTACTCTTATCACCACTGCATTATTACACTGCAAGCAGGCAGACTGGTGTGGCGGTCAAGACGGTGTCACGGTGAATGTATTTCCCTTTAATCTCACAGTGTGCTGGCCCCTACTTGTCCCGTGACACTAGAATAGATGGACCCCCCTTCAAGTTAATCAGCAGTCATTCTGGCTGCAACATTTTAACTGTAATTAATATATTTCATATATATGCTACCGCAAAAATGTTGATGAAGGCCTTGGGTAACATTAGAATATGATTTATATTTTATTTCAAATAACACATTTTCATTAGTTTATGTTACTGTAGGCTATATGTAAAAAATGATAAAATAATTTTTTTAAATAAACACATTTCAAGTGTTAAATCAATTTTATTCATTGAGTGAACTATGAAACAGAAAAAATATGTGTTGGAATATGATAACAGCTTTTTTTATAATGATTTTAATAAAAATATAAAATTATCCCAACCACCAAGACGCACGGTCAAAAGACACACAGTTAAATGATGAAAACATCAGTAGCCTAGACATAAGCGCCAAGTGGCCTTGATAAATAGTGAAACTCAGCACAAAATCATTAATGTCATTATAATGCATATTAGTGTCTATGACAGCAGTCAAAAATAGTTAATTATATGCTTATAAGGTCTACATCTTCACACAACGTCATCAGTTGGATTTCATTTAGCTGGGTAGCCTAGTAGTTAGAGCATTGGGCCTGTAACTGAAAGGTTGCTGGATTGAATCTCCTAGCTGACAAGATACAAATCTGTCATTCTGCCCCTGAGCAAGGCAGTTAACCCACTGTTCCCTGGGCATCGAAGACATGGATGTTGATTATGGCAGCCCCCGCACCTCTCTGATTCAGAGTCCTGATAAGACTGCTGGGATTCAGTTGACTGATAAAGGATACATGCCATTTTAAGATGATCATTTGAATGGATCAATACAATAGAAGGGTCCGCCCTATTCTTCTTTCACAGTTGGTGATTACATCATTTTGCATTGTTCGCTTCCCCTCACTCATCAAGTCACCCATTCTCCCCCATCATACTATACTTCATTTATTGAATCTCTTGTTATATGTGTGAAATTAGTTTCGTTATAGTTTAGGTTCACTTTCGAGGCAATTATCGGGGGGGATTATCAGCTGGGCACTGCACTTACATCTGTCTGAAGGAGCAGAGCAGGCCCTACTGTTGGAAGGAGGGCCAACGGGGGGAAACGATTGAAAAAATGACATGCTCTCCTAAAACTGGGTGTAATTCATGTTCTGTTTGTGATATTAAGATTCTAACACCGACAGTGTGTTATATAGACTTATTTCGTAAAAGTCAAGGTTGGTGGGGGGCATGACTAAAAAAATGAAATCACGAGCCGTCAAAATGACTGCTTTAGCGGTTCTAGTGTTAACACGCCAGGGACATGTGACTGCTTGTGACACAATTTTGCATCTGACTGAACAATGTATCCAATCAGGCATGAGGGTGGAATAGAGGACCAAGCGCTCCCAGGGGTATAGTCACTGATGGTGACAAACACACACCCGTATCCCTCCAACTCTCTCTCTCTCTCTCTCTCTCTCAGCCATTGTCTCTCACACACACAGGGGATTTGAACTTAGATTGGCTTACCCTGGCCTCAGACCATTTTTAATAGTACTTGTCTTGATATTAACCTGTCTCATCTGATTGCAAACCCCTCACGGATTGATTAATGTAAAAAATCCAGCAAACTCCTTGCTGATTGACCTAATTCTGACAAATAGCCCCCCCTAGTACTTGTCCAGTGGTGTCTTTGCTACTGATCTCAGTGATCACTGTCCTATTGCATGTATTAGAGATACCAAACAGATTAACACTGATCCTTGTATAATTATGAAGATAAATGTTGTTGTTTTTGAATCCCCACAAGCTTTTCATCATGATATGTGTTACTCTGACCTTTTCTTCATCAGCTGTGTGCCTGACCCATAATTAACTCTAGAATTGTTCTCATCTCTCTGGCAGACAAACATACTCCCTTTAAATGCCTTAGAGTAAAAAACAGAACAAATCACTGGTTCTCTATGGAACTTCCAGATCTTGTTATGTTGAGAAATCAGGCATGGGCCAAGGCTAGAAAAAAACACTCTGTAGCTGATTCAAGTGTTACTGTTTTTTTAATATTTATTTCTTCTATTATTATTATTAATATTTTATTGTATTCTGCATTGGGAAGGGCCTGTAAGTAAGCATTTCACTGTAAGTCTACACCTGTTGTTTACGAAGCATGTGACAATTAGAATTTGATTAGATTTTTAGTTTTTCCAAGCAATTGAGAAATAGATGCACTTCCTCAATCAAGAAAGCTAAATGGAGCTACTTTCTCAGACTCTGCAGGTGATCTGTCTACATTTGGAAAATAGTTAAAGCACTGAAGTGTGAAAAATCCTCTCCTTCCCTGCCTCAGCAAGTTGTGTCAGTTGTGGCATCATTACTGAGTAAAATTTGATAATTGATGTTTTTAATCAGGATTTTATCTCAGCAGGCTTTTTATTTGAAAGAAATGGTGGTTCATTCGACCACATGCCCGCCTGCCCCTCTCCCATCTTCTAGTTGGCTCGATGGAAGTTCTGTCAACTTCTAGTAAATCTTTGTTTTCATTTTGACAACTTTCTTCTTGTGATGTGCTAGACGTCTTGCGCAAGATTTATGTAAAAATATTAACTGGGGCTGATTTTCTTGATCCTTTCTTGCTGCAGGTTTCTGCTCCTCTGATTGCATAATCTTGAACACAATATGTTTTACTTAACAGTTCTTTTCTGGTACCATATCCCAGGGTCTGGAAGGTGACCCATATACTCCTCCTTCACAAAGGCGAGGCCGTGTGACCTAAATAATTATTGCCCCATTTTCAAACTCTCTTGCCAAGCTAAAATTCTAGAAACCTTGGTAAATACTCAACTTATATCCTTTTAAACTACTAAATGTATTCTAAATGTACACCAGTCAGGTTCCAGACCAGGTCATAGCACCATCTCGGCTTCTTATTTGGTTTTAAATTATGTTCTTATTTGTTTGGATAAGAAGAAACAATGTGCATCCATTTTTATTGATCTAAAGCATTCGACACTGTGGACCACTTATTACTTATTCAGAGGCTTTCATCAATTGGCCTGCACCAGGCTGCACGTAGCTGCTTTGAATATTATTTAAAGTACAGAACACAGTGTGTATTTATTGATGGTGTTATATCAGGTTTTCTGTACATAACAAAGGGTGTCCAACACGGATCGATTCTTAGTCTGGTTATTTTCACTATTTACATTAACAATATTGTTTTATCTCTAAAAAAATATATTCTTTCACCTGTATGCCGATGACACTGTGGTGTATGCTAATGCATGGCTCTGTCAGAGCTTCAATCTGCCATTATTGCCCTGCAGAAAGCCTTAGTTGAACTGAAATTGGTACTTAATGCAGGTAAAACCAAGTATATCTGTCAGTGGTGGGTGTAGTCGGTGCATGGAAGTCAGGCGCAGGAGAGCAGAGATGAATGGACAAAGCACTTTACTTAGGCAATCATAATACAGTCATAATACACATGTTAATTAGTAGGAGATGTAAACTAGGTCTGCAGGAAGACAAGACAAAACAAATGGAAAATGAAAGGTGGATTGGTGGTGGCTAGAAGACCGGCGACGTCGACCACCGAACGCCGCCCGAATGAGGAGAGGAACCGACTTCGGCGGAAGTCGTGACAATATCTTATTTTCCAAATCACGTAAAAATGAATTTGATGATTTATGCATACGTACTTTGGATGGTGTCCCCGCTTGTAAATATCTGGCCGTCTGGATTGATGGAAAGCTATCTTCCAAAAAGCATGTTGATGAGTTAGTTAAGAAATGAAGAATTAAAATAAGCTTATTCTATAGGAACAGGTCCCATCTTTCGTTAAATAGCAGAAAACAAATCATTCAGACAATATTCATTCCGGTTATTGACTCAGTTTATTATAGCGCATTGCGCTTTATTACGGGTGCTAGGTTCAGTATACATCATTGCATTATCTATCAGAAAGTATGCTGGCCCTCTTTGAAGTCTCGTAGATCGATGCATTGCACTCTTTTTGTCTATAAAGCCATCTTGCTTAGACTTCTGCCATACCATACCTCATTGATAACCTTCAAACGTATAAGTTACCAGGGATGGCCAACCCTGGCGAGCCCTTCAGTCTCCACCAACTTAGGTGAATCTGCTTTTAGTTTTTTTGCGCCTCTCATGTGGAATAATCTCTAAATGTGTAAATGATGTGTATATATACTGAACAAAAATATAAACGCAACATGTAAAGTGTTGGTTTCATGTTTCATGAGCTGAAATAAAAGATCCCAGACATGTTCCATACGCGCAAAAAGCTTTTTTCTCTCAAATGTTGTTTACATCCCTGTTAGTGAGTATTTCTCCTTTGCCAAGAGAATCCATTCACCTGACAGGTGTGGCATATCAAGAAGCTGATTAAACAGCATGATCATTACACAGGTGCACCTTGTGCTAGGGAAATTAAAAGGCCACTCTAAAATGTGCAGTTTTGTCACACAACACAATGCCACAGATGTCTCAAGTTTTGAGGGAGCGTGCAATTGGCATAATGACTACATGAATGTCCACCAGAGCTGTTGTCAGAGAATTGTATGTTCATTTTTGTACCATATGCTGCCTCCAACGTTGTTTTAAAGAATTTGGCAGTACGTCCAACCGGCCTCACAACCGCAGACCATGTGTAACCACACCAGCTCAGGACCTCCACATCCGGTTTCTTCACCTGCAGGATCTTCTGAGACCAGCCACCCGAACAGCTGATGAAACTGAGGAGTATTTCTGTCTGTAATAAAGCCCTTTTGGGTGGAAAATCTTATTTTGATTGGCTGGGCCTGGCTCCCCAGTGGGTGGACCTGGCTCCCCAGTGGGTGGGCCTAAGCCCTCCCAGGCCCACCATGGCTGCACCCCTGCTCAGTCATGTGAAATCCATAGATTAGGTCCTAATTTTTTTATTTCAATTGACTGATTTCCTGATAGGAACTGTAATTCAGTAAAATCGTTGAAATTGTTGCATGTTGCATTTAGACATTTGTTCTGCATAGATATGTATAGTGTAATCAGTATTTATTGATGTGTTCTGCAAAAGAGACAGTGGTCTCAGCATGACTTCCTGCTTAAACAAAGGTTAGATAAGTCAAATCTTTGTCTTTCTCACACTCTCTCTTCCTTCTCTCTCTCTCTCTCTTTCTCTCAATTCAATTCAATTCAATTGACTTTATTGACATGGCAAGTTATTATTACTTACATTGTCAAAGTATACATATCGAAAAATTTAAATAAAATCTCTCTCTCTCTCTCTTTCTCTCTCTCTCTCTCTCTCTCTCTCTCTCTCTCTCTGTTTTTTACACACATCTCTTTCTCTATTATCTGCCACCCTCTTTCAGTTTTTCCTCCCTCCCATCTTCCCTCTATCTCTCTTTGCCTCTATCTCTTACCAACCCCCACTCTCTTTCTCTCTCTTCTCCATCAGCAGCTCGTGATGTGTTGAATGTGAAACAGAGTAGGAAGGAAAGGAATAAAGCTTCATTTTTGGGACAAATCACTTGTTCCATGCTAAACAACATTTAGATCTATTATTAAATAATTTGGCATATGAGCAAGTTGAGGAGACTAAACTGCTGGGTGTCACCCTAGATAACAAGCTGTCATGGTCAAAACATATAGACTCAATGGTTGCTAAAATGGGAAGAGGTCTGTCCATCATAGGGCTTTGCTCTGCCTTCTTGATATCTGTCGTACCTGGACTACTGCCCAGCTGTGTGGTCATGTGCAGCAAAGAGGGACATTGCAGTTGGTCCAGTACAAAGCAGAATGTATCGCACTTAGATGTACACGGAGGGCTTGTGTCAGTAACATGCATGTCGATCTCTCCTGGCTCAAAGTTGAGGAGAGATTGACTGCATCACTATTGGTCTTTGTGCGAGGTGTTGATGTGTTGAAGGTACGCACACACATCGGTACAACACAAGACATGCAATCAGAGGTCTCTTCACAGTCCCCAGGTCCAGAACAGAGGCTGGGAAACACACAGTATTACATAGAGCCATGACCTCATGGAACTCTCTGCCACCCCATGTAACTCAAGCTAGCAATAATAACAGATACAAAAAAGAGATAAAAGAAAACCATACTGCAGAAAGGGACAGTGAAGAGACACAGCCATTTTGTATATCCTGTATTGTAATTTCCAATGTATTATGTAATAGACCTAGATATTGTGTGTATGTACTGACATGTAGGCTGTGTGTGATGTTTTAAATTGATGTATTTCAGTCCTTGACTAATAATGTTCTGTATTATGTATTATGTCATGTTTCATGTGGACCCCAGGAAGAGTAGCTGATGCTTTTGCTGTGGCTAAAAGGGATCCTAATACATACCGATACCAATACACCTGCATCGGAGCGGGAGAGAGAGAGGGAGGGTGAGAGCGGGAGAGAGAGAGGGAGAATGAGAGGGGGAGAGAGAGGGACAGAGAGAGGGAGAATGAGAGGGGGAGAGAGAGGGAGATGGAGGGTGAGAGCGGGAGAGAGAGAGGGGGAATGAGAGCGGGATAGAGAGAGGGAGAATGAGAGCGGGATAGAGAGAGGGAGAATGAGAGCGGGGGAATGAGAGCGGGAGAGAGAGAGGGAGAATGAGAGCGGGGGAGAGAGAGGGAGGGTGAGAGCGGGATAGAGAGAGGGAGAATGAGAGCGGGGGAGAGAGAGGGAGGGTGAGAGCGGGAGAGAGAGAGGGAGGGTGGGAGACTGAAAAGGAGAGGAGAGACAGAGGAACAGAGGGAGAGGGGAGGTTAGACCAGACAATTAGGATTGCAGAGAGACACCTCTTTGAAAGAGGAACACAGCGAGGAGAAGCATTGCAGATTAGGAACAACGACAACATCAAAGCAAAGTCGAGGGATTTGAAGACTTCACAGATTTCCATTTGGGTCCTAAGCAGTACAGCAGGACAGCAAAACCAGATTACAGATGTATTCTCTTTGAAAGAAAAAAGAGATTCGCCACAATCGACGACTGTCATTCTACACATTCAGGAAATCTGTATAGTTCAAAGTCTAAAGGCTTTTGCATGTATCAAAGATGGTATTATTTCTAAAATGTGTGGTAACTTAATTGACTGTTTGATGTATTATTCACATAGGGTTAGAGAGGATTTATTTGATTTTGAACATCTATTTGGCGGGGAATCTGACAGAAAGTTACCTTTCGAGTCCCCAACTCTGTGTCTTTAATGGCTTGTAGCACAACTAGGCCTACATCATCAATGACAGCCACTGCTCAAGCACTAGTCTCATTGGAACAACCTTGTGGACACGAAAGAGAAAGTGAAGCTACTATTCTTCAGCAATCCCCTCTTATTGAGTCTGAGGGGATAATGGCTGCGTTTACACAGGCAGCCTAAATCGGATATTTTTTCCCACTAATTGATCAGCTCTTTTGCCAATAATTGGGGAAAGATGAAAATTGGGCCAATGTTAGCTGTCGACGTTGTTATGTTCAGCTTGGAGGTAGTGAAGCTACGTTGTTTATTCATAACTGACCTTCTAGTGTTTCTACTGCATTTTCTCCTAAGGACTTTCGAAAACGTTTTTATTGCCGACACCATGTTTGAATTTGAAAAGGAAACCAAAATGAAAGAAAGTTTGAGAACGACAGGAAGACTGCATTATTGTGTAATATGAATGTGACAGTTATATTATATCAGTTCTATAGTTGCCAAAGTACAATTTTTTATTAAAAAAATGTTTGATCAACTTTTAATCAACGGCTGTCTGACCAACTGGTTCAATATAACACCTCAGTTCAAAAAAACAGATAGTGAAAACGTTTTCGGAGACAAAGGATCAAGTTTGAGAGAGAATATTCTCCTCAGGAATAACTCAACTGTAAAGAAAATGATGTTTCTCTCTCCTTTCTTTCTTTAGTTATGGGCAGTTTTGAAGAGGGTGAGCGTGCCCAGTCGGTCTCTCAGGGGGAGGGGGCGGTTGTTCCCGCTCCACGCATCAGGAGCTTTCCCCAGCCGCAGGTCACATGGTTCAGAGACGGACGCAAGATTCCGCCCAGCAGCCGCATGTAAGATGCACGATGATGCTGTCTCTTATGCAGCTCTCTCTCTCTTTCTCTTTCTCTCTCTCTCTCTCTCTCTCTCTCTCTCTCTCTCTCTCTCTCTCTCTCTCTCTCTCTCTCTCTCTCTCTCTCTCTCTCTCTCTCTCTCTCTCTCTCTCTCTCTCTCTCTCTCTCTCTCTATATATATATATATATACTGTATATATATATATGTACCTCTCTGTTATTGTTGTCACAGACAATGTGTCGTTTTTTCCATCAAGATGTTGTCTATTATGTGTTTGTGTGAATGTGTTGTTCAATCTATTGTGTTTCATATGTGTGGGCTGCATCTGTGGATTTTATGTATCTATATGCTTTGTGGTTGATTGTGCATGTGTTTGAGAGAGAGTCGGAGAGAGAGAGAGAGAGAGAGAGAGAGAGAGAGAGAGAGAGAGAGAGAGAGAGAGAGAGAGAGGACAAAGAGAGGAAGAGAAGGGGAAAGTGAGACAGAGCGTGATAGAGTGCATGTTCTATCTGGTTGTAACTATGTCTCCATCACTTGAAATAGTCTTCGCCTCAGTGAAATGTACTCCCAGGGCCTCTCCTCTACTCTCCCTTTACTCTGCCCTCCAAATGGAGGCGAGGCAGTGAGGGAGACTTGTTTACCAGGTCAAAGAGAGGCCTGGTACTATCAGAGTACATTGGGGCCAGACAGGGGCCTCTGAGAGGGGGGACAGGGGGCTCTGTGTCGCTCTGAGTGCCTGGCAGAGCCGCTAACAGCCTCAAATAGGATTCTTGTCTTGGTTTCTTGTTTTGGCATTCCCCCTCTTAAAATGGAAAAGGGGTCAAATAGAGAGTTGCTTTTGGAAAGAGGTGCTCGTTTTCTGGCCTGAGTGGGAGACTGGGAGCACTGCTAATTTTCAGTAGAAGGATTGTCTCCAGATATATATATCCACTACAGAACTGTAGGACTTGGAGACAGGCGGCAGCTACAGCCAAGGTGACAGCTTTGCTAATTGAGTTTTGGTTTCTTTTTCGTTTTGGCAGGTTATTTATTTGTCCTTGTCCTCTGTGTGTGAAAGGACACTGTGTGTGTGTGTGTGTGTGTGTGTGTGTGTGTGTGTGTGTGTGTGTGTGTGTGCGTGCGTGCGTGCGTGCGTGCGTGCGTGCGTGCGTGCGTGCGTGCGTGTATGTGTGTGTGTGAGGGGACACAGCATGTATGTGTGATAAAGGTGACACACCCCTCCCTCATCATGTGTCTGTGTATTCATCAGGGAGGTGACCTTCCCTTAGGTTAGACTGCGGCTTCCTTATCTGATACTCATCATCAGTAATCATCACCCGTCCCTGAATGACAATGAGACAAGGAGAGAGAGAGGGTGAAGGAAGGAGAGAGACAGAATAGACGAGAATTGGTTGGAGGAAAGTTGGAAAAGGGTGGGGAAAGAGTTAGAGGATGACTAATGAGTCTGGTGTGTCTCCTTCCTGCTGTGGGGTGGGTAAAGAGGTTGGTACCTCATTGTATACAAAACATGATGTTTCAAAAGCCTAATCAAAACACAACATTGAACTCTTTCGCTTTTCATATGGTTCCCATCGGAAAGTTAGCCTGGCTGACGCACGACCCACGTGACTCTCTGAGCTGGTGTTAGCCAGACTATCGGAAAGTAGCTCATTCTCATCACTTTCTCTCTCAAACACACATTCTCTCTCTCCCCCCTCTAACTTTTTCTCTCTCTCCCCCTCTCACTCTCTGCCCCCCCTGTCATCTCTCCCTCTCTCGCCAGCCACAGGGCCACCCACCGTGTGTCCTTCTAACACCCTTGTCCTTGCCTCCCGCTCTCTAGATCCTAACTTTCGAATTCCACACAAACCAGCTGCCAAGGTTAATATGTGCAAATAAGCACTGGCGATAACATGGTGGTCTTTTTTTAAAACAATTCTTTAATTGAATTTGAATAGCGCCACAGGCATCCACTATGTAGTGGCTTCAAAGCCTTAGTAGAAAGAGAGAGGGGGGAGAGAGAAAGGGAGAGAGAAGGGCGGCAGGTAGCCTAGTGTTTAGAGCATTGGGCCACTAACTGAAAGGTTGCAAGATCGAATCCCCGAGCTGACAAGGTAAAAATCTGTTGTTCTGCCCCTGAACAAGGCAGCTAACCCACTGTTGCTAGGCTGTCATTGTAAATAAGAATGTGTTCTTAACGGACTTGCCTAGTTACATTTTAAAAGAAATAGAGAGAGTGAATGAGCAGAAACAAAAATTAACCTTGTTGAAGGTTAAGTCTCTCACTGTATGGTTTCTCTGCTTGTTGTCACCAATAGCCTGTGCAGCCTGTCCTCTCACTGCAGCAGAGAAGTTATATACTCATTACTGGTCTGTATAAAGTTCACTCTAGCCTCTGGGGCACAGGTGTGTTTGGAGAGAGAGGAGAGCAACAGCCACCACGGGAGAGACAGGCACAGAGAATCTAAATGAGGGCATTGATTTTTGTTGTTCCCCACAATGAAATCGGGCAGGGGACTGTGGATCGGTCTGCGTCCATCTGTTAGTACGTTAGTTACACGCGATATCTCAGACAGCACTGGCCCGATTTGGACTCAACTTGGTTGAATGATGTGTCTTGCCATAGAGAACCGGCATTTTCAAAATGACACTGATTGGCCCAAGGCGGGAGCTATAGTAATTAACTGAATGTGTGAGTCACACCAGAGAGGAAGAGGTGAAGCTAGAGGGAAAACTGGGCCCGAAATGGAGGTCAATGAGAGAGTGTTGAATTTGGTTAACAAAACCTGTAATGGCTTATTTGCTACGTGTGGCTTATTTGATCGAATAGAAGTTTTGTAGTGTATAGGTTATTATTAGTGTACTGATATAAGTAGGATACGTGACATCCCGGCAACTTTGAGAAAAAACACTTTATATCGGAGTTGTGTTATTTGTTCACACGCGTATCTGCCCTCTCATTGGCTAGAGTGGTCCCACCTGATCTTGCCTCCTGCCGACTAGCCTGGGTACCAGTCTCTTTAGCTAATAATCTTTGCCACTCCTTGTTGTTGCCAAAGAGTCTTTGGCACATGACATGGAGTACAGAGAGTGGACAAGCTAAAGAGACAGGTACCCAGGCTGCCTTCCATTTGAGAAGACGTTTATTTTCATTGTTAGAGCGGCCACTTGAGAATCTGGTCAATATAATGGATAATCTGTGGTCACACACGATAACTGAAATGTGTTAGTCACACACGATATCTCAATTGGCCCAAGGGGGGCTCTGCATTATTTGTGGGGGACAACATGTTTCTCTGTCCCTTTCGCTCAGGTTTTCTCTCAAATTCAAAATAGTAAAAGGCTTTATTCAAGTCTCTCTCTCTCTCACGTCTTCTAGTTGAGGTGCCATACGTGTCATTTGCAGCATTTCTTCTCACCACCTTTCTCTTTCCTCTCCTCTCTCCTCTACCACTATAGAAAGGATATTTCCAGAATAACAAAGCAATATAACATCTTCTAAAATTGAACACAATTGACCCTGGGGGGTATCACTCCTTCTCCTTTACGTTCTGCTCTGGCACATTGATGCTGTTCAGAGATGACTTCCATCACACTGTAATCAGCCAGGTAGTCAGGCAGGTTGGAGCTGGGAGTTAGGAGTGTTGCGTGTGCGTGTGCGTCATGTTGGACCTAGTTGGGGGTTCTCGATGCCTGCCTGAGTCCCCCCATAGCAGGGTGGATGGGAGGGGAGTCGGTGAGGGCTTTGGATTCCAAGGACATGGAGGCGGGTTTAGTTATGTGTGAAAGTGTAGCCTTGGTTACGCATATCTTAGTTACGTTTTTCTCAACTTTCAAAGGCACATTGGACTGGTCTCCCTGGAACGAACAGGGAAATGAACATACAGTATCTATCACTATGGATATGTAAAGTAAACAAGATCCATGGTGGCTCAGAGAATTTCCCCATTTCGGCTCCCCTGCCTCCAGTTTCCCTTGACAGAGGCAATGTCTCATAGTGGGCCTGCGACTGTTATCTCTCTGCTGCCCGCCCTGCCTATGCAGCTGTTCTTTTTGGCATCCACCTAGTCTACTCTGTCCTCTCAGACTGTTAGCGTCCTTGTCGCAGAGAAAGAGTTCTATGTACTCTTCATAGTGATCATGTTTAGCTTCAACAACAGAAATATTGCCCTTAACTGAAAAGAGCAGTCATCTGTTCAAAAATGTAAAACCCAAACTGCCTTCTTTGTCTCCAATCTGCTTCTCTATGTTTGATTGATCACCACTGTCCTGAACAGGTTTGGTGTCTCGAATTCCGGCCGATCTGCTCTGCACTAGTTTGGTTTAGACTGACTGGGTCCCGGCCGGGCTCATTGGAATGCAGTGTGCCAGGGCTGGGTGAGGCCGAGGGGAGAAAAAGTACTTATTTAGCTCTAATAGCAATTACTCTTCTCTCATTGAATGAGATGCAATTGAAAGGGCCTTTTCCATTTGGGGGCTGTGATTTGTTGTGTTATTCCCGAGACTTAATGTGCTGTATAATCAGAGTCTCCTTCAGTAAACACATTTACCCGGAATTGCACCGCACCGTTTGCCAGATTGGAAGGTGAGTCAGGCACGAGGAGGAGAAGAGGAGTCAGGCACGAGGAGGAGAAGAGGAGTCAGGCACGAGGAGGAGAAGAGGAGTCAGGCACAAGGAGGAGTAGAGGAGTCAGGCACGAGGAGGAGAAGAGGAGTCAGGCACGAGGAGGAGTAGAGGAGTCAGGCACGAAGAGGCGTAGAGGAGTCAGGCACGAGGAGGAGAAGAGGAGTCAGGCACGAGGAGGAGAAGAGGAGTCAGGCACGAGGAGGAGTAGAGGAGTCAGGCACGAGGAGGAGAAGAGTGTTCAGGCACGAGTAGGAGAAGAGGAGTCAGGCACGAGGAGGAGTAGAGGAGTCAGGCACGAGGAGGACACGAGGAGGAGTAGAGGAGTCAGGCACGAGGAGGAGTAGAGGAGTCAGGCACAAGGAGGAGTAGAGGAGTCAGGCACGAGGAGGAGAAGAGGAGTCAGGCACGAGGAGGAGAAGAGGAGTCAGGCACGAGGAGGAGAAGAGGAGTCAGGCACGAGGAGGAGAAGAGGAGTCAGGCACGAGGAGGAGAAGAGGAGTCAGGCACGAGGAGGAGAAGAGGAGTCAGGCATGAGGAGGAGAGGAGTCAGGCACGAGGAGGAGAAGAGGAGTCAGGCACGAGGAGGAGAAGAGGAGTCAGGCACGAGGAGGAGAAGAGGAGTCAGGCACGAGGAGGAGTAGAGGAGTCAGGCACGAGGAGGAGAAGAGTGTTCAGGCACGAGTAGGAGAAGAGGAGTCAGGCACGAGGAGGAGTAGAGGAGTCAGGCACGAAGAGGAGTAGAGGAGTCAGGCACGAGGAGGAGAAGAGGAGTCAGGCACGAGGAGGAGAAGAGGAGTCAGGCACGAGGAGGAGTAGAGGAGTCAGGCACGAGGAGGAGAAGAGTGTTCAGGCACGAGTAGGAGAAGAGGAGTCAGGCACGAGGAGGAGTAGAGGGGTCAGGCACGAGGAGGAGTAGAGGAGTCAGGCATGAGGAGGAGTAGAGGAGTCAGGCAGGAGGAGGAGTAGAGGGGTCAGGCGGGCCCTAGCATGCGTTTTCTTTCTTAGTCAACCATTTTTCTCTATCTCTCTTTTTTCATCCGGAAACGTCTCTCTTGTCTCTCAAGACGTTGAGTCATGGATTTATCTCTGAGTGCTACAGCCCTACAACCTTGTAGCCATGACAGTTAACAACCTAACATAGCGTGGCCTACCTGGCAAATCACAGAGAGGAGAAGACTGGGGATGAGGAGGAATATTGATGCTTTGCTGACACCCGCTGTGCAATTACCAGTGTAATCTGCTGCTTAGAGAGAGTGGTCAATTAATAGGTCTGCCTGAGACATCCTACCTCCTGTCAGTCTAATATGGATTCTCCATTACTCACTGTGGTGTGTGTGTGTGTGTGTGTGTGTGTGTGTGTGTGTGTGTGTGTGTGTGTGTGTGTGTGTGTGTGTGTGTGTGTGTGTGTGCGTGTGCGTGTGCGTGTGGATGTACGTGTGTGTGTGTGTGTGTGTAGGATTAGTCCTGGTTGACCTGGCTGGACTCACTCACTGGTCAATAGAAAGGCTCAAGGAGAAACAGGTCCTAGTAGAGTATTGTAGGTGTGAGGAGGCTGCTAATGATCGGGATGCTGCTGAAATCTCAGATGTTCACCAAACTTTGAGGTGGGATGTCACATTCTCAAGGATATAGAGGAATCTGACTGATCTGACCACCATGCTGTGTCCAACTCTCAGGCAGTACATCAAGAGATGTGACAATTGATGTATATCTATTACTTATGCTATGAATACTCAATACCATAGTTGTCACGCCCTGACCATAGAGAGCTTTTTATTCTCTATGTTGGTTGGGTCGGGGTGTGACTAGGGTGGGTCATCTAGGTGTTTGTGTGTCTATGTTGGCCTGTTATGGTTCCTAATCAGAGGCAGCTGTTTATCGTTGTCTCTGATTGGGGATCATATTTAGGCAGCCATTTCCCCTTTGTGCTTTGTGGGATCTTGTCTAGGGATAGTTGTATGTCAGCACTATTATTAGCTTCACGTTTCATTTGTTTGTTTTGTTGTTTTGTTCTTTGTAGTTTTCATTTCCAAAATTAAAGGATGGAAACATACCACGCTGCATCTTGGTCCACTCCTTGTAACGATCGTAACAGAAGATCCCACCACAAACGGACAAAGCAGCGTGGCCAGGAGGAACAGGTATCCTGGGCCTGGGAGGATATCCAGGAGGTAAAGACATCCTGGACTTGGGAGGAGATAATGACAGGAGACGAAAGCCTTCAATGGAAGCAGACGCAAGCGGTGAAGGAAGGAGAGCGACAATGCCGGGGTTTCACGGCCACGACGCAAGCCAAAGAAGACGCCTCAAAATATTTTTTTGGGGGGGGGCACACGGGGTGGTCGGCGAAGTTGAGGTGTGAGTCGGAGACCGAGGAGTTATTGTACAAATTGGAGGAGAGTGAACGGAGGGGAGAGTTAGAGACCTTCGAGGAGTTGTTGGAAAAATTGGAGGAGAGTGAAGAGAGAGAGCTGTTGGTTTGGCGTAGTATGCACGGCATTCATCCTGAGGAGCATGTTAGCCGTCCGATGCCACCTGTGCCAGCTTCCTATACTCGTCCTGAGGAGCGTGTCATTTGTCCGGTACCATGTGGGCCGGTTCTACGCACCAGGTCTCCAGTGCACCTCCACAGCCCAGTACGTCCTGTGCTAGCTCCCCGCACTCACCGTGCGGAGTGTGTCATCGTTCCGGCACCATCTGTGCCAGCTCTACGCACCAGGTCTCCAGTGCGTCTCCACAGCACAGTACTTCCTGTGCCTGCTCCTCGCACTCTCCATCAAGTGTGCCTTCCTAGTCAGGTACGTCCTGTGCCTGCTCCTCGCACTCTCCCTGAAGTGCGTGTCCCCAGTCAGGTACGTCCTGTTCCTCCTCCCCGCACTCGCCCTGAGGTGCGTGTCATCAGCCCGGTGCCACCTGTACCGGTCCCACACATCAGGCCTCCAGTGCGCCTCCACAGCCCAGTACGTCCTGTGCCTGCTCCTCGCACTCTCCCTCAAGTGCGTGTCCCCAGTCAGGTACGTCCTGTGCCTGCTCCTCGCACTCTCCCTGAAGTCCGTGTCCCCAGTCAGGTACGTCCTGTGCCTCCTCCCCGCACTCGCCCTGAGGTGCGTGTCATCAGCCCAGTGCCACCTGTACCGATCCCACGCATCAGGCCTCCAGTGCGCCTCCACAGTCCAGTACCTTCTGTGCCTCCTTCCCGCACTCGCCCTGAGGTGCGTGTCATCAGCCCGGTGCCACCTGTACCGGTCCCACGCATCACATTTACATTTACATTTAAGTCATTTAGCAGACGCTCCACAGTCCAGAGCTTCCGGCGACAGTTCCCAGTCAAGAGCTTCCGGCGTCAAGAGCTTCCGGCGACAGCTCCCAGTCCAGAGCTTCCGGCGACAGTTCCCAGTCCAGAGCTTCCGGCGACAGTCCCCAGTCCAGAGCTTCCGGCGACAGTCCCCAGTCCGGAGCTTCCGGCGACGGTCCACAGTCCGGAACCTCCTACGATGGTCCACAGTCCGGGAACTTCCTACGATGGACCACAGTCCGGAACCTCATACGACGGTCCGCGGTCCGGAACCTCCTGAGACGGTCCGCGGTCCGGAACCTCCTGAGACCGTCTGCGGTCCAGAGCCTCCAGTGGGGGTTCTCAGTCTGGAGCCTCTGGCGACGATTCACAGTCCGGTTCCTCCAGCGACGATCTACGGCCCGGAGTCCCCGGCAATGACCTACGGTCCGGAGTCCCCGGCGACGATCTATGCTCCGGGGTCCCCGGCAACGATCTACGGTCCGGTTCCTCCGGCGACGATCCGCGGTCCAGAGCCGATTCACGGTCCGGTTCCTCCGGCGACAATCCACGGTCTAGAATATCCGCCGACGATCCACGGTCCGGTTCCTACGGCAAAAACCCACGGTCCATTTCCTCCGGCGACGACCCACGGTCCGGAGCTTCTGGCGACGATCCCCGCACCAGAGCCGCCATGGAGGAAGACGTATCGTACTTCGCCCCGCACCGGAGCCGCCCCCGACGGTAGATGTCCACCCAGACCCTCCCCTATTGAGTCAGGTTTTGCGGTCGGAGTCCGCACCTTTGGGGGGGGGGGGGGGGGACTGTCATGCCCTGACCATAGAGAGCCTTTTATTCTCTATGTTGGTTTGGTCGGGGTGTGACTAGGGTGGGTCATCTAGGTGTTTGTGTGTCTATGTTGGCCTGTTATGGTTCCCAATCAGAGGCAGCTGTTTATCGTTGTCTCTGATTGGGGATCATATTTAGGCAGCCATTTCCCCTTTGTGCTTTGTGGGATCTTGTCTAGGGATAGTTGTATGTCAGCACTATTATTAGCTTCACGTTTCTTTTGTTGTTTTGTTCTTTGTAGTTTTCATTTCCAAAATTAAAGGATGGAAACATACCACGCTGCATCTTGGTCCACTCCTTGTAACGATCGTGACAATAGTTCTGAAAATAACTTGGTTAAGGGTTAGCAGTAGGGGGTGGGAAGTCAAGCGGCCAGCTACAAATCATGAGAGCACACTCCCACTGAGACAAGCAAGTGGCTGTTTTTATGAGCAACAGCCTCCCTCCTCTCCTCCATCAATCTCCTCCCTCCCTCCCTTCCTCCATCCACCCTGGAGCTGTAGCTTTTCATTAGAACAATGTGTTGTGGAGCGGTGGAAGGCAGGGTGTCGGCTCTGGCCCAGGCCTGCCGCTTTATCCCCCCTGACCCCTCACCCCTCTCTCTCCTTGGGGAATCTGGCAGAGGCTGGCCCCGGTAACGGCTATTTGTCTGTAACTAATGGAGGTCTGAGGTGGGTGTCGGGGGGGGGGGGGGGGCGAAAAGAGGGAGAGACACACACACCACCATGACATTACACTCTTCCATTGTGTGTGTCTCCGAGTAGTCTGGACACTGTCACACTATGTCAACTGTGTTTTACACAAACACACACACACACACAAGACTACACACACGTGCAAGCACACACGCATGGACACACACCAATATTGATGGGAGCTGTACATAATCATTATCAGTGTTAGCTGTCAATCACTTTCCTCCCCCATGGCATCAAATACATAAATAAACCCTAGATGGAAAATAATTACAAACAGAGATACATGACACCTCCAGGCCCCAGCACAGCACAGCACAGCACATCACAGCACAGCACAGCACATCACAGCACATCACAGCACATCACATCACATCACAGCACAGCAGCACATCACATCACATCACAGCACAGCACAGCACAGCACAGCACAGGCTCTTGCTATAAGTGGCCAACATATATCAGAGATGCTGCCTGCTGTCCAGCCTTCTGCATTGCAGCCTCCCGGCAGACTCCTTAGTTAATGGGAGCTGTTACAGTGGAATAACAATGCAAATGTGGGTTAAATCAAAAAAAAGAGAGCGAGAGAGAGAGAGAGAGAGAGAGAGAGAGAGGGATAAGTATACCCATAGACATATGGACCCGCACAAACACACATACGCACGCACATACACGCTCACACAAACACATGCTTTCTCTCTCTCTCTTTTGTTCACACTCTCTCTCTCTCCACCCATCTTTCTCACTCCTACAAAACACACACTCCGACATATCTGATTTGTCCTAATTTCCCAGCTCCCTGTCTTGATAAATCCCATGCAGCAGCAGCAGCATCACATTGCTAAACCATCATTAGCACAGAGCTCCTGACAGCTCACACTGCCAACAGAGAGAGAGAGAAAGGGAGAGAGACAGAGAGAGAGAGAGACAGAGAGAGAGCGAGAGAGCGAGAGGGGGGAAGAAAGGATAGAAATACTTCTTCATACTTTACTAAATCACCTTGAAGAAGCAGCTATAGAACAGCCCTGAGGTTCCTCCACTCTTGCTCTCTCTTTCCTTCGGCCTATATCTTGATGTAGACATGGCAGATGATTCCTTCTACTGCTTTCACAGGTTTGCATCCCAAATTGCACCCTATTCCTTACATAGTGCACTACTTTTGACCAGAGTCCTATGGATCCTGGTCATAAGTGGTGCACTATGTAGGGAATAAGGTGTAATTTAGGATGGGCTCATGTTGAAGGTTAAAGAGAGAACAAGCAGCAGGGGAGACACGTGTGTGTGTGTGTGTGTGTGTGTGTGTGTGTGTGTGTGTGTGTGTGTGTGTGTGTGTGTGTGTGTGTGTGTGTGTGTGTGTGTGTGTGTGTGTGTGTGTGTGTGTGTGTGTGTGTGTGTTCATGTGTTCATGTGTGTGTGTTCATGTGTGTGTTCATGTGTGTGTGTTCATGTGTGTGTGTTCATGTGTGTGTGCGTGGGCGTGGGCGTGGGCATGTGTGTGTTTGTAGCTAGGAGATTTAGAGAGAGAGAGTAGTGTTAGTGTATCTGTCAGTGCAGATTATATATTTATAATTATAAACTGGGTGGTTCAAGCCCTGAATGCTGATTGGCTGACAGACGTGGTATATCAGACCGTATACCACGGGTATGACAAAACATTTATTTTTACTGTTCTAATTACGTTGGTAACCAGTTTATAATAACAATAAGGCACCTCTGAGGTTTATGATATAGGGGCAATATACCACAGCGTTGCGTTGTGCGTAAGAACAGCCCTTAGCCATGGTATATTGACTGTATACCACACCCACTCGGGCATTATTGTTTAAGTGTATGTAGTATTCAGGTACACAATGAGGATGATTGGCTGCATTATATAGTAATGCCTTTTAATACAGTGAATATCTACTCACTATAATCACTATATTCATCCGTAGCCAGTTACTTATCTTATAAGCTACAGGCATCGTTACACACTGTCCCCGTTTTGGAAAGGTCCCGGGAATCACCTGGGATTCATTTAACGCTCCGGACAGTTCCACTCCATCCACTTCCCTATGGGAATCCATAATTCATCTCCAAGGTGACGGTCTGGGATGTGTCTCCACAGCGATGAGCTAGGACAGTAGTATTAAATATTAACCATGGATTTAGTCAGGCCTACGAGACGCTTTGGAACGACTGACTTTTTTCAGGCCCATACGACGCTCTGGGAATCACAAATGAGGCGTCTCTCGCTTGGAGATATTTTTAAATCAATCAGTCAGGCGGTTGGAACTTGTAAGTCATGAAGAGAACCCAAAGCACAGGTATACAGCACCAATAACACCCTGCTTTTCCATCACCTCCATCTCTCTCCTCTACTGGGGGCCATTGTGTTGTTTTCCACATGCAGCAGTGGAGAAATCATGTTTGAGAGATGTGTTTTTATAACGGGTTCAGCTCAGGTACACACACACACACACACACACACACACACACACACACACACACACACACACACACACACACACACACACACACACACACACACACACACACACACACACACACACACACACACACACACACACACACACACATATACACACACACACGCACAGTACAGTGTATAAGTCGGTTGGTCTCCCATTGTGTCTGCTGGCCATTGTTGGTTTTTCTATTCTTGTTGTTTTGCTGTGTTCTTGTTAGTGACCCTGGCCTGACTGCTCGTTATACAGTAGAATATCAGTCTAGCAGGAGCAGGGCTCTTTAGCCATCTTACTTATAGAATGGTCGTTCTTGAAATGCAGTTACTTTTGAGCATGGTATTTTGGAAAAAATGTACTTACATTTTCTGGATTTTTAATTTCTATCTGTTTGGTTTCATTTTCTGATTCTAAATCAACTAATATACTGTAGCAGCATAATGACTTTAAATATGTTTTTTTACCATTATGATAACATTGTACCAGCAGTAGGAGAAGGAACACCAATTACAAATCTAAGGTCATTAATTCTTTACAAATTGTTAACTAAACTGATTATTTTGCTCACAATGTGATTTCTCTTCATTTAAATTGAGTAACGCCAATGACACTTTGTATTTTGACACACCAAATTATTGATGGAATCTTCAAATTTATGGCATAATTAAAAGGTGTGATTAGTTATTTGTTTAATTTAATATAGGCCCCTCCCCCGATAACAGTTTGCCACTGGAGGGAATAATCAAGGTCCTTGTATATCTTTGCAATGATTGATTTTCAAGACGATAACACCAATGACATAAAACATATTATATTTGTAAAAAAAATAATACAGATTTGAATAGCCTTATTTGTTTTTGTTGATCTATACAATGTATTAAATACTTTTGTTTACTTTCTAGCATTCAAAATCATAGATAGATATCTCTGAATCCCCAAAACATGTCACTACAACTCTACTCATCACTACTGGGACAAGCCAATTTGCTTACACTAAGTACTTTAAACAATGCATCGTTTTGCAGTATTAAGCATTATCTTTTGTCACTGTTATAAACAGTTCAATATAAACAAAAACATGAATGATGTGTAACTATTTGTCATTTTAAAGTGTTTTTCGTGGTTGCAAAGGTGAGGGATGCAAATGCCACCGCAATTCAAGAACGACCCAGAACCCTAATGGCTGATAAACAGGACTTGGTCTCTGCTAACTCATTTCACATAGATGGCATCTAAACTCAGCGTACGTGTGAGGGGAGGGTGGGGGTGAAGGGCTTCATGGTGTGTGCGTGTGTGTTTGTATGTGTCTGTGATTAGAGGAGGAGGGACGCATCGGCAGGCGAACCGCAGCACCCTCGCTGTGCTGTAGCGGCGTCAGGGTCTGCTGGTACATAGGGGCGTGCACACACCCCAGGAAGCCAAACCAAGCACCTCTCCACTCCGAATAGAACACAAGTAAAGCACACCGTCCGTGACACACAGCCGAGACACTTATTTACAACCCACCATTAATCACAACAACCTCTTACCGCTGCTGCTGGTTGCCAAGTGCATACTCGTTAAGTCTCCCAGACTTCCAGTTGATTATCAATACCATGGCCTTGTTCATTCAGGACGGTTCAGGTTTCAGAGTACTGAGCATTGCAGCTAGAAATGTTGTCTCCGGTATGCATGTGAAGATAGACTAAAGGGGCACATACACTACATGACCAAAAGTATGTGGACACCTGCTTGTTGAACATCTCATTCCAAAAGCATGGGCATTAATATGGAGTTGGTCCCCCCTTTGCTGTTATAACAGCCTCCACTCTTCTGGGAGTGGAGCTTTCCACTAGATGTTGGAACATTGCTATGGGGACTTGCTTCCATTCAGTCACAAGAGCATTAGTGAGGTTGGGCACTGATGTTGGGAGATTAAGCCTGGCTCACAGTCGGTGTTCCAATTCATCCCAAAGGTGTTTGATGGGGTTGAGGTCAGGGCTCTGTGCAGACCAGTCAAGTTCTTCCACACCGATCTCGACAAACGATTTCTGTATGGGACTTGCTTTGTGCACGGGGACATTGTCATGCTGAAACAGAAATGGGCCTTCCTCAAACTGTTGCCACAAGTTGGAAGCACAGAATCTTCTAGAATGTCATGGTATGCTGTAGTGTTAAGATTTCCCTTCACTGGAACTAAGGGGCCTAGCCTGAACCATGAAAAAGAGCCCCATTATTCCTCCTTCACCAAACTTTATAGTTGGCACTATGCATTGGGGCAGGTAGCGTTCTTCTGGCATCCGCCAAACTCAGATTCGTCCACCGGGCTACCAGATGGTTAAGCGCGATTCATCACTTCAGAGAACGTGTTTCCCCTGCTCCAGAGGCAACAAAATAGTGAATGTGCTTGTATTTAACTTTACTTGTGCGTGTACTTTATTTGTTCATTTGTATCCAACATTTCCTTTCTGTTGCACTGATTGTATAGTAGGATATGTGTGTGCTGTATGATCCTCAGAGTGGTGGTGGTTTGTATTTCTCCAGGGGCGAGGTGCGTTCACATTAGTATGCTGTCTCTTGGAGGAGAGAGAGAGAGAAATGGAGGGAGAGGGAGGGTGAGGGGGTCGGTGGCAACGTGTCCAAACATTCAATCCAGCTCCAAATTGGTGAACAGGTGCTGATAATAAGCAAACATTGATTGTAAACAAAGGTGGGGCTATAATTGGTAGACTGCAGGGAGAGGAGCTCTAGGTCTCAGTCCACTGGTCAGCACAGCACAGGGTGGGAGGGGCAGGAGCAGGGGAGGAGCTAGTACAAACAACAGGGAAACTAGGATCTTATTCAGTTCTATACCTGGAGGACATTTGTTCCTGGGGAAGAAAGTGTGTGTGTGTATGTGTGTTATACAAGACTGTGTGTGTGTGTTGGGGGGGGTCCAAGAGAAATAAGTCAAATAGCATCTCAATAATGCAGGTTGTGGAGCAAAACCCTGCACACAGATAGCCTACAGAGGTTTTTTTCTGTGTGGTGTTCTTGGCAGTGTAGTGACCGAATGTGTCTCTCTGTGTTCCTCAGAGCCATTACCCTGGACAACACTCTGGTCATCCTGTCCACGGTGGCCCCTGATGCTGGACGCTACTACGTACAGGCGGTCAACGACAAGAACGGGGAAAACAAGACCAGCCAACCCATCACCCTGTCTGTTGACAGTGAGTAGCAGTGGAGCATTATGGAGAGATATGAGCACACACATGAATGAAGGCTTGCACATACACACATGAATGAAGGCTTGCACATACACACATGAATGAAGGCTTGCACATACACACATGAATGAAGGCTTGCACATACACACATGAATGAAGGCGTGCACATACACACATGAATGAAGGCTTGCACATACACACATGAATGAAGGCTTGCACATACACACATGAATGAAGGCTTGCACATACACACATGAATGAAGGCTTGCACATACACACATGAATGAAGGCTTGCACATACACACATGAATGAAGGCTTGCACATACACACATGAATGAAGGCTTGCACATACACACATGGATGAAGGCTTGCACATACACACATGAATGAAGGCTTGCACATACACACATGGATGAAGGCTTGCACATACACATATGAATGAAGGCTTGCACATACACACATGGACCACACGCACGCAGACACAAATGCACACATGCACCGAACGCACACACATGTAGACACACGTAGACACACACACACACACAAGGATGCATGCCCACATACACATACATACACACACACACGTCAGCAGGCAGATAGAGTTGATTATACTGTATAAGACAAGCGAAGGAAGCAGCTGCTCTTCTGGTGAAGAGTTGATTATATGACACCCACACATACACACACACACTTCCAGACACAGACACTATGGCCAGCAGCAGCAGAGCAGATTCCACATTGAGAGAGAATCAAGCGCAGGCTGGTGCAGTTCAAGGTATTAGACTTGATTATAGAGGAAGCAGACATGGCCTATGGCACAGTGCAGGGGGACAGTTGATTAGAACATAACTCAGACCCAGACAGTAGATCTCAGAGGAGTAGAGCTAGCTGATGAGTAGAGGGACCAGAACAGACAGAAAGACACAACATAATAGACAGAACAGAGCAGAACAGAGCAGAACAGAGCAGAGAGAACAGAACAGAGCAGACAGAAAAGAGCAGACATGCAGACAGAACAGAACAGAGCAGACAGAACAGAGCAGACAGAACAGAACAGAGCAGATATAATAGAGCAGACAGAACAGAGCAGATATAATAGAGCAGACAGAACAGAGCAGACAGAGCAGACAGAACAGAACAGAGCAGACAGAAAAGAGCAGACATGCAGACAGAACAGAACAGAGCTAATAGAGCAGACAGAACAGAGCAGACAGAGCAGATATAATAGAGCAGACAGAAAAGAGCAGACAGGCATACAGAATAGAGCAGACAGACCAGAGCAGACAAACCAGAGCAGACAGACCAGACAGACCAGAGCAGACAGTATAGAACAGACCAGACAGAACAGAGCAGACATAATAGAGCAGACAGAAAAGAGCAGACAGAACAGAACAGACAGACCAGAGCAGATAGACCGGATCAGACAGTGTAGAACAGAGCAGACAGAACAGAACAGAGCAGACAGAATAGAGCAGACAGAACAGAACAAACATAATAGAGCAGACAGAACAGAGCAGATAGAACAGAACGGAGCAGACAGAATAGAGCAGACAGAAAAGAGCAGACAGGCAGACAGAACAGAATAGACAGAACAGAGCAGACAGACCAGAGCAGACAGACCAGAGCCGACAGTATAGAACAGAGCAGATGGAACAGAAGACAGAATAGAGCAGACAGAAAATAGCAGAAAGGCAGAAATAACAAAATAGACAGAACAGAGCAGACAGACCAGAGCAGACAGTATAGAACAGAGCAGACAGAACAGAGCAGACAGAACAGAATAGACAAAACAGAGCAGACAGACCAGAGCAGACAGACCAGAGCCGACAGTATAGAACAGAGCAGATAGAACAGAAGACAGAATAGAGCAGACAGAAAAGAGCAGAAAGGCAGAAAGAACAGAATAGACAGAACATAGCAGACAGACCAGAGCAGACAGTATAGAACAGAGCAGACAGAAAAGAGTAGACAGGCAGATAGAACAGAACAGAGCAGACAGTATAGAACAGAGCAGACAGAACAGAACAGACAGAACAGAGCAGACATAATAGAGCAGACAGAACAGAACAGAGCAGACAGAACAGAGCAGAGCAGACAGAACAGAATAGAGCAGACAGAAAGGAGCAGACAGGCAGACAGAACAGAGCAGACAGAACAGAACAGACAAAATAGAACAGAGCAGACAGAATAGAGCAAACAGAACAGAGCAGACAGAACAGAACAGAGCAGACAGAATAGAGCAAACAGAACAGAGCAGACAGACAGGCAGACAGTATGGTACATATGGCTGGTGCTAGTTGAGATAGAGGTATAGCAGAGGGAGAGAATGTGGGGAGTGTCAGAGAGAGAGACATGCACACTGCCACTGTGAAGGACACACAGCCCTTGCCAGAGTGTGTGTATGTGTGTGTTTCTCGGTCCCTGCAGGGATGTCCCTCACACAGCATTATTCCCCTGGGATCCACCAACACTCAACTGATCCTAGATCAGTGTCGGAAGGACGGAGAGAGGGAAGTGTACAGGGGAAGCTTATTCTGTCAGTAAAACACACACATAGACAGACTTAGAGCTGTTGCGGTGACCATATTACCGCCACACTAGCAGTCATGCACCATGACCGCAGTAAAATTCCGCGTGACCGCTGAGTCCCATGATCTCCTTTCAAGCAGTCTGGACATGCTTTGGTAGTACCCAACTCACTAACGATCATCAGGTCCTAATGGCCTGGTACTCAGGGCTCTATTGTCCCTCAAACCACTCTGACATCAATGCAAATGGCATTAAAAATCACATCAAACACTTATCATCAAAACAGTATCATGCTCTTAACACACCTCACTGTGATGATCAATATTAAGAAAGAAGTTCGACAGCAGGTTGAAACTGAGTGTAAAACATGGTCATTGTAGTTGTTTTAAAGCCTAACACAACGAAATGGACAGCTCTTTCTAAGGTGAAGATTAGTTCAAAACCCCCATATGCATATTAGAGCTAATGCATACGCATAGGGATATGAGCCCAAGCCCGAAAAAAAAAAAACGGAATTAAAAGTATGATTGTGCCGTTATACAATACATAGCCTACCGCTTATTGCGCATTGCGCATAGTAGAAAAATATAAAACAAACGTGATTTAAGATGTCTTTGGTACATAATTGGTCTAGCCTGTAGTAATGGCCTTTGAGTGAGGACTGTATTATTATGCATACTGGATGGACTGGTTACCTTACGCTACGCTCCAGAATGTTCTCTGGGAGAGAACGTGTAGCCCCAGGCCATGCAGTTGGTTCATTGATTGTGCAGGGCGATTTTGAATAGCACAGTATTGAGTATTTAAAAAAATATATTTTCATAATTCATTGGGTGACACATTACCTTTAGCTATACAGAATATCTCACCGCCGTGCGTTTCCATCTCCACCTCTGTCCTTTATTTCTTTCACGAGCGCACAAGACAGAGTGTCAACAAATCAAATCAAATCAAAGTTTATTTGTCACGTGCGCCGAATACAACAGGTGTAGTAGACCTTACAGTGAAATGCTTACTTACAGGCTCTAACCAACAGTGCAAAAAAGGTGTTAGGTGAACAATAGGTAAGTAAAGAAATAAAACAACAGTAAAAAGACAGGCTTTATACAGTAGCGAGGCTATAAAAGTAGCGAGGCTACATACAGACACCGGTTAGTCAGGCTGATTGAGGTAGTATGTACATGTAGATATGGTTAAAGTCACTATGCATATATGATGAACAGAGAGTTGCAGTAGCTTAAAAGAGGGGTTAGTGGGTGGCGGGACACAATGCAGATAGCCCGGTTTAATGAAATACTGTATGTTTCTTTGAGAAAACATGTTACTATAGATGATCTTGAACCACTTTCACTTTTACGGAGTGAAATTAGTGTTGTTGTATTTATTCCTCAGCTGCTCATATTAAGCACATGCCCCACTATAAAACCCAAGTAGCCAGCCATTCATTACTGAAAAACGGACCGGCAGGAAAGTGCTCGGCTTCCATTCATACAGATGAATGGAAGCATGAATGTCTTTTTCCCCTGCCTCTGTTCCTGCCCATTTGATAATGGACCATTCTAAATCGAAACAAATTGTACATATTAGTAAAGACAAGATTCAAATGAGAATAGTCTGATGGGTGAAAATAGGATCTCTTGGTGAGAGAATAGCTGTGCAGCCTGAGGCAAGGAACAGAGAGCAAGCTTTTTTTTACCTCTTTCTCAAATCATCAGCATCCTATAGTAGCACCATGCAGCCCATATTTTTTGATTTCAAAGACATTCTAAGGTTTGTATCATTCACATCTAAAGTTGCCAAATAATTCAAAATCTAGCATATAGGACCTGTTTCAAATGATCACTTTTATGCTCAACATAGACACTTCATATGCGCAGTTGCGGAATGGGAAAAATATCCTTTCTATTTTATTCAGCTAAGTTCAATTATATTTGTCTTACTATAAAATCATATCATATAAAATAATGGCAAGGGGCTTATAAGCATATCTTGTCAGCTAAACAAGCAAGCCTACAGTCTATGGCATGCAACATAGCCAGATAACATACTCATAGAATTTTCTTCTGAAACACATTTTATTCATGTCATAATGTTTCTTTAGACCTGACTAAAATAAATAATGGATTTATTGTGATGGTGTATATATAATGGAATACTTGTATTTTTTTAAATGTAGACGTTGCCAAGATGTGCATCAGTGGCTTCTATGTGTGGAGGCCTGGAGATGCTAAACCTGTTTATGTTCATTAACGGTTAATTACCGTGAGACTGGCATACTTTTGCATAACAATAACCCTCTGACAAAATTTCATGACCGCCACAGCCCTGTCACCCACTCAAACTTTAGTTGTTTCTGAGGTGTGTATGCAGCCATGGTAGGATAGATGGATCACAATGTGTTTCTCCTGGACTCTAGACTCATCTTTCCTACTGCCATGGGCATCTTTCCATCTTGGAATCCTCACACAATCCCACACACAAGCTCTCTCTCTCTCTCTCTCTCTCTCTCTCTCTCTCTCTCTACCTCTCTAAGGTTTAGTCTTTCACAGTTTTGACTTTGGCGTAGCAATATTTACACATTTTTCCAGTTCCGTAGCAAATGTTATTACCAGTGGCCACACTACTGTCCTGTTCTATTCTCCTCAGTGCTATGAACAGAGATGTATGCTCCGGTCAGTTCCAATATCTCACATGGCCGCACACACGTACACTTATCCACTCTGCCCACTGGAAATGAAATGTACTGTTCAGCACAGCTCCGGCCTGAAAATGAGCTTTGGCTATTTAATAAGCCAGAGCAGACCATCCACAGCGACATTTAATATGAACTGCATACCTTTTAGATTGCATCATATCTATTGTATAGAGTCCGCTGTCATGCACACAGAAAACACACACTGATCACTGTTTGAGCCTGTTGTGTTCTCTCTTTCATTCTCTCTCTCTCCCACTCTCTCTCAATTCAATTTCAATTCAATTTAAGGGCTTTATGGGCATGGGAAACATATGTTTACATTGCCAAAGCAAGTGAAATAGATAATAAACAAAAGTGAAATAAACAATAAAACATTTACAATAAACTTTACACTTACAAAAGTTCCAAAAGAATAAAGACATTTCAATGTCATATTATGTCTACATACAGTGTTGTAATGATGTGCAAATAAACATAAATATAGGTTGTATTTACAATGGTGTTTGTTCTTCACTGGTTGCCCTTTTCTTGTGGCAACAGGTCACAAATCTTTCTGCTGTGATGGCACACTGTGGTATTTCACCCAATAGATATGGGAGTTTATCAAAATTGGATTTGTTTTCAAATTCTTTGTGGGGCTCTGTGGGAAATCTGAGGGAAATATGTGTCTCTAATATGGTCATACATTTGGCAGGAGGTTAGGAAGTGCAGCTCAGTTTCCACCTCATTTTGTGGGCAGTGTGGCAACTGGACCTTTTTTGGAACACCATTATTTTTGTCTTACTGAGATTTACTGTCAGGGCCCAGGTCTGACAGAATCTGTGCAGAAGATCTAGGTGCTGCTGTAGACCCTCCTTGGTTGGGGACAGAAGCACCAGATCATCAGCAAACAGTAGACATTTGACTTCCGATTCTAGTAGGGTGAGGCCAGGTCCTGCAGACCGTTCTAGTGCCCTCGCCAATTCGTTGATATATATGTTGAAGAGGGTGGGGCTTAAGCTGCACCCCTGTCTCACCCCATGGCCCTTGGAAAGAAATGTGTGTGTTTTTTGCCAATTTTAACCACACACTTGTTGTTTGTGTACATGGATTTTATATTGTCGGTTATTTTTCTCCCAACACCACTTTCCATCAATTTGTATAAAGCAGGCCCTCATGCCAAATTGAGTCTAAAGCTTTTTTGAAATCAACAAAGCATGAAAAGACTTTGCCTTTGTTTTGGTTTGTTTGTTTGTCAATTAGGGTGTGCAGGGTGAATACGTGGTCTGTTGTACAGTAATTTGGTAAAAAACTATTTGACATTTGCTCAGTACATTGTTTTCACTGAGGAAATGTGTCTCTTTCTCTCTCTCCCTCTCTCGCTCTCTCTCAATTAAATTACATTTAATTTGCTTTATTGGCATGAGGTAACAATGTACATGTTGCCAAAGATTTCTTTGGACATTTACAATATTAACATAATGAATAATAATAATCAGTATTGTCAATGGGACAACAGTAACAACAATAACCAAGGGTAAAAATAACCATACATTGAACAAGAACAATAAGCATAGAGAACATGTGCAGGTTGGTTGGTCTGTCAGACACTGTCCTTTACCTAATGGCAGGCAGCAATCTAGTGCGCTGCCAACCCACAGCTCTCTGCATCCTGCCCCAACAGGACGGGTAGCCTATCCTCATCAGAGAGGTCTTTGAAACCTTGAATAAGGGTTTCAAATTTGGGGAAATGACACTCAAACCTTTCCTCTACAGGGTGCCAGGTTTTCCTGTGTCTACCCTTCTCAATGGCAAGGCTTTGCTCACTGAGCCTGTACTTTGTCAAGGTTTTTCTAAGGTTTTTATCAGTAACCATGGTCAAATAGTACTGTCGATTTAGGGCCAGATAGCACTGCATTTTGCTTTGTGCTTTGTGCTTGTGTTTCCCAATAAGTAATGTAGTTTTGTTTTGACTGTGTTGTAATTTGGTTTGATCTGATTGATTGGATGTTCTGGTCCTGAGGCCTCAGTGTGTTAGTAGAATAGGTTTGTGTACTCAGCCCCAGGACCAGCTGGATGAGGGTCCTGAGGCTTCAGTGTGTTAGTAGAACAGGTTTGTGTACTCAGCCCCAGGACCAGCTGGATGAGGGTCCTGAGGCTTCAGTGTGTTAGTAGAACAGGTTTGTGAACTCAGCCCCAGGACCAGCTGGATGAGGGTCCTGAGGCTTCAGTGTGTTAGTAGAACAGGTTTGTGTACTCAGCCCCAGGACCAGCTGGATGAGGGTCCTGAGGCTTCAGTGTGTTAGTAGAACAGGTTTGTGAACTCAGCCCCAGGACCAGCTGGATGAGGGTCCTGAGGCTTCAGTGTGTTAGTAGAACAGGTTTGTGAACTCAGCCCCAGGACCAGCTGGATGAGGGTCCTGAGGCTTCAGTGTGTTAGTAGAACAGGTTTGTGAACTCAGCCCCAGGACCAGCTGGATGAGGGTCCTGAGGCTTCAGTGTGTTAGTAGAACAGGTTTGTGAACTCAGCCCCAGGACCAGCTGGATGAGGGTCCTGAGGCTTCAGTGTGTTAGTAGAACAGGTTTGTGAACTCAGCCCCAGGACCAGCTGGATGAGGGGACTGAGGCTTCAGTGTGTTAGTAGAACAGGTTTGTGACCTCAGCCCCAGGACCAGCTGGATGAGGGGACTGAGGCTTCAGTGTGTTAGTAGAACAGGTTTGTGAACTCAGCCCCAGGACCAGCTGGATGAGGGGACTGAGGCTTCAGTGTGTTAGTAGAACAGGTTTGTGAACTCAGCCCCAGGACCAGCTGGATGAGGGGACTGATGCTTCAGTGTGTTAGTAGAACAGGTTTGTGACCTCAGCCCCAGGACCAGCTGGATGAAGGGACTCTTTTCTTTGCTCAGCTCTTGGTATTGCAGGGCTTGGTAATGATATGAGAGGGGGTCACTGTATTTTAGATGTTTCCAAAACTTAATTGCTATTTTTTGAGTTTTTATTATTAGTGGATATTGACCTAAGTAATTGTAGTGTGTGCAGTACTCTATATATTTCTCTTTCTCTCCCTCTCTCTCTCCAGATGTGGGTGGTCCTGCTGACCCTATCGCCCCCACCATAATCATCCCCCCCAGGAACACCAGTGTAGTGTCAGGCACTTCTGAAGTCACCATGGAGTGTGTCGCCAACGCCAGGTAAATCCATGCTTCCCCACTCTCTAGTCTCAAATCTGTCATCATCTGTTGTCTTCCTGCCAGACTGATTGGTTTTGATGGATAATTTTTTGAGAAGACAATTTTTTTTAACAAAAGTGTAATGAGTGATTAATGAGTCAACTACTAATCTGCCTGTGTTTGTTCTGTAAATATTCTGTAAATATATTTGTGTCTTTTCAATATCATGACTCTCTCTCTCTCTCTCTCTCACTCACTCACTCACTCACTCACTCACTCACTCACTCACTCACTCACTCACTCACTCACTCACTCACTCACTCACTCACTCACTCACTCACTCACTCACTCACTCACTCACTCACTCACTCACTCACTCTGTCTCTCTCTTGCTTCCGTCCCAGACCCCTGATCAAACTCAGCATCACATGGAGGAAGAACAGGGTTCTTGTCACCAGTGGTCTGAGTGACTTCAACCGCAGACTGACCATTATCAGCCCTGTGGTCAGTGACTCAGGGTTCTATGAGTGTGAGGTGGTCCTCCGCAGCAGCAGTGTGCCTTCTGTCAACGCTGGGGCCTACCTACATGTTCAAGGTAAGAATATATCTGGGGCCTACCTACATGTTCAAGGTATGAATATATCTGGAGCCTACCTACATGTTCAAGGTATGAATATATCTGGAGCCTACCTACATGTTCAAGGTATGAATATATCTGGAGCCTACCTACATGTTCAAGGTATGAATATATCTGGAGCCTACCTACATGTTCAAGGTAAGAATATATCTGGGGCCTACCTACATGTTCAAGGTATGAATATATCTGGAGCCTACCTACATGTTCAAGGTATGAATATATCTGGGGCCTACCTACATGTTCAAGGTACGAATATATCTGGGGCCTACCTACATGTTCAAGGTATGAATATATCTGGAGCCTACCTACATGTTCAAGGTATGAATATATCTGGAGCCTACCTACATGTTCAAGGTATGAATATATCTGGGGCCTACCTACATGTTCAATGTAAGAATATATCTGGGGCCTACCTACATGTTCAAGGTAATAATATATCTGGGGCCTACCTACATGTTCAATGTAAGAATATATATGGGGCCTACCTACATGTTCAAGGTATGAATATATCTGGGGCCTACCTACATGTTCAAGGTAAGAATATATCTGGGGCCTACCTACATGTTCAAGGTAAGAATATATCTGGGGCCTACCTACATGTTCAAGGTAAGAATATATCTGGGGCCTACCTACATGTTCAAGGTGTGAATATACTGTATATGGGGCCTAGGCCTACCTACATGTTCAAGGTATGAATATATCTGGGGCCTAGGCCTACCTACATGTTCAAGGTAAGAATATATCTGGGGCCTACCTACATGTTCAAGGTATGAATATATCTGGGGCCTACCTACATGTTCAAGGTATGAATATATATGGGTCCTACCTACATGTTCAAGGTATGAATATATCTGGGGCCTACCTACATGTTCAAGGTAAGAATATATCTGGGGCCTACCTACATGTTCAAGGTAATAATATATCTGGGGCCTACCTACATGTTCAATGTAAGAATATATATGGGGCCTACCTACATGTTCAAGGTATGAATATATCTGGGGCCTACCTACATGTTCAAGGTAAGAATATATCTGGGGCCTACCTACATGTTCAAGGTAAGAATATATCTGGGGCCTACCTACATGTTCAAGGTGATAATATATCTGGGGCCTACCTACATGTTCAAGGTAAGAATATATCTGGGGCCTACCTACATGTTCAAGGTACGAATATATCTGGGGCCTACCTACATGTTCAAGGTAAGAATATATCTGGGGCCTACCTACATGTTCAAGGTGATAATATATCTGGGGCCTACCTACATGTTCAAGGTGATAATATATCTGGGGCCTACCTACATGTTCAAGGTAAGAATATATCTGGGGCCTACCTACATGTTCAAGGTAAGAATATATCTGGGGCCTACCTACATGTTCAATGTAAGAATATATCTGGGGCCTACCTACATGTTCAAGGTACGAATATATCTGGGGCCTACCTACATGTTCAAGGTAAGAATATATCTGGGGCCTACCTACATGTTCAAGGTACGAATATATCTGGGGCCTACCTACATGTTCAAGGTAAGACTCTGTGGCCTCTCAGGGGCCTACCTACATGTTCAAGGTAAGAATATATCTGGGGCCTACCTACATGTTCAAGGTACGAATATATCTGGGGCCTACCTACATGTTCAAGGTAAGAATATATCTGGGGCCTACCTACATGTTCAAGGTAAGAATATATCTGGGGCCTACCTACATGTTCAAGGTATGAATATATCTGGGGCCTACCTACATGTTCAAGGTAAGAATATATCTGGGGCCTACCTACATGTTCAAGGTAAGACTCTGTGGCCTCTCAGGGGCCTATTTACATGTACAGGGTGAGAATCTGGGGCAATCTTACATGTTCAAGGTATGCATTAGTTTAGTTTGATCTGTGTTCATGAATTTACAATCCACATTGATTCTGAATGGCCAAATCATATCTTGAGAAACATGTGTTTTGCGTAAATCATGCAAATGTGTGAGACTTTTAGTGGATGACCATATCTCTCTCTCCTTCAGAGCCTCCCCAGTTTGTGAAGGAACCAGAGAAACACATCACTGCTGAGATGGAGAAAGTGGTGGATATCCCCTGCCAGGCACGAGGTGAGACGTGCACATTTCTGGGTATCTGTGTGTATGCATATGCATTCATGTGTCCATCTGGACGCACATGTATGAGTTCAGAGCATGATCACATGTGTATCTGTCTGTGTCTATGTTTGTGCATTTCTGTCCCCACATATCCACATATCCAGGTATGTGTGTGTTTGATTATATATCCCCACATATCCACATATACAGGACAAAAGTGTGTTTACCACTTTTCCAGTATATAACTACCTCTCTCCCTCCTCTAGGTGTGCCTCAGCCAGACATTGTGTGGTATAAGGATGCGGTGCCCATCAGTCCGGTGAAGACCCCCAGGTACAGGGTGTTGGTGGGGGGCAGTCTGCAGGTCAATGGCCTTCTGCCCGACGACACAGGAATGTTCCAGTGTTTCGCCCGGAACCTAGCTGGAGAGGTGCAGACCAACACCTACCTGGCTGTCACTAGTGAGTCTCCATGCTGTTCTTTTTATTCTGTCTTTTTACTCACCGTCTTACTCCTCGCGCTCCCTTTACTCATTCATTTTACATACTTCCTGCGTTGATGTGTACCACTTATTTGAACCCTGTTATCAGAATGAATGAATTGTTCTGTTAGTACACCCCTCCCTCTCTCTACCTGAAGCACCGTCCTCTTATCCGTCTCAGCCTACCTGGTTTATTGCTGCTCTCCCTAGCCCTCCCTGTTCTCTATACCACTCCCTTCTCTTTCTCTAACTCTCTTTCTTTACCTTCCTCTCTTCCTCTCTCTCTCTGTCAGTTCTACGAGTGGCATGTTCTGATGTCATCTTCTAAGACTTTGATTAATTGCCTGTTGTGAACGGGGGAGAAGGCTTTGTCGCCCTGTGCGTTCCCTTTTCCTTCACTCCCTCCCTCTCTCTCTTTCGCGCTCTCTCTCTTTCTTTCTGGGTTGTGAGTGGATGGTATGAAGGGAATGAAAAGTGGGTGACTGCTGTGTTGATCCTGGGAGTGTTAGAGCTACAAAGCGCTCGCTGAACACAGATCCAGGACAGAGAAAAAGTCTGTCTCAGACACAGCCATTAATGTCTGGAGGGGTTTGATGAGTTCCTATTGAAGACAACTTCTTTCCCTCACCTCTCTGTAACCCTCTGCCTGCCTTTGTGCTTCCAATCAATGTGTGTGAAGGGGTGTGTGTCTGTGTGTGTGTGTGTGTGTGTGCGTGCCCGTGTACATGCGTGTGTTTGTCTGTTTTTTTTTCAACAACAAAAAATGACATGCACCTTACCTTCTCTCTCATCAGTATGTGTTGTCTGTGTATTCTCTAACCTGCTCTCTCTCCGTCTCTCGTGTGTGTGTGTGTGTGTGTGTGTGCGCGTACGTGCGCGTATCCCCTCAGGCATCGCCCCTAATATCACAGCTGGGCCATCCGACAGTACAGTGATTGACGGCATGTCAATCATCCTCCACTGTGAAACATCAGGAGCTCCCAGACCGGCCATCACCTGGCAGAAAGGTCAGACTCTCTCCACTGCACCCCTCCACCAGGCACACACTGTGTCATAGGGGAGAAGCAGACTTTCACAATATGTTTCTTCCATTATGATTGAATAATGGACTTAACCAGAACGGAGCAGTCCAATCATAACATTACTCAACTATCTGCAAAAGGCTGGATGAATCCACAGTATCTCCCATGGTACCAGTCTATCTAGCTAATGCAGACAAATACCAGCCATTAGTTTATTACGTTTTTTATTTAACCTTTATTTAAGCAGAGAGTCATATTTTTTTATTTTATTTTTATTTTTATTTCACCTTTATTTAACCAGGTAGGCCAGTTGAGAACAAGTTCTCATTTACAACTGCGACCTGGCCAAGATAAAGCAAAGCAGTGCGACACAAACAACAGCACAGTTACTCATGGAATAAACAAACATACAGTCAATAATACAATAGAAAAAGTATATATACAGTGTGTGCAAATGAGGTAGGATAAGGGAGGTAAAGCAATAAATAGGCCATGGTGGCGAAGTAATTACAATATAGCATTAACACTGGAGTGATAAATGCGCAGAAGATGAGTGTGCAAGTAGAGATACTGGGGTGCAAAGGAGCAAAATAAATTAAATAAATAACAGTATGGGGATGAGGTAGTTGGATGGGCTATTTACAGATGAGCTATGTACAGTTTCAGTGATCTGTGAGCTGCTCTGACCGCTGGTGCTTAAAGCTAGTGAGGGAAATATGAGTCTCCAGCTTCAGTGATTTTTGCAGTTCGTTCCAGTCATTGGCAGCAGAGAACTGGAAGGAAAGGCGGCCGAAGGAGGAATTGGCTTTGGGGGTGACCAGTGAAATATATCTGCTGGAGCACGTGCTACGAGTGGGTGCTGCTATGGTGACCAGTGAGCTGAGATAAGGCGGGGCTTTACCTAGCAGAGACTTATAGATGACCTGGAGCCAGTGGGTTTAGTGACGAATATGAAGCGAGGGCCAGCCAACGAGAGCATACAGGTCGCAGTGGTGGGTAGTATATGGGGCTTTGGTGACAAAACAGATGGCACTGTGATAGACTGCATCCAATTTGCTGAGTAGAGTGTTGGAGGCTATTTTGTAAATGACATCGCCAAAGTCGAGGATCGGTAGGATGGTCAGTTTTACGAGGGTATGTTTGCCAGCATGAGTGTAGGATGCTTTTATTCGAAATAGGAAGCCGATTCTAGATTTAATTTTGGATTGGAGATGCTTAAAGATATACTTCTCCTTAATGCAACCGCTGAGTCAGATTTCAAAAAAGCTTTACGGAAAAAGCACACCATGAAATAATCTGAGTACAGCGCTGAGGCACCAAAACAAGCCATACAGATACCCGCCATGTTGTGGAGTCAACAGAAGTCAGAAATAGCATTGTAAATATTCACTTACCTTTGATGATCTTCATCGGAATGCACTCCCAGGAATCCCAGTTCCACAATAAATGTTTGTTTTGTTCGATAAAGTCCATCATTTATGTCCAAATACCTCCTTTTTGTTTCCGCGTTTAGTTCACAAAATACAAATTCACGAGGAGCAGGCACTTAGTCCAGACGAAAAGTCAAAAAGTTCCATTACAGTTCGTAGAAACATATATAATATATAATCAATCTTTAGGATGTTTTTATCATAACTCTTCAATAATATTCCAACCGGACAATTCCTTTGTCTTTAGAAATGAAAAGGAACAGAGCTCACTCTCACGGGAGCGCGTATGACTTAGCGCATGGCATTCTGCCAGACCTCTTCGTCAAACAGCTCTTATTCGCTTCCCCTTCACAGTAGAAGCCTGAAACAAGGTTCTAAAGACTGTTGACATCTAGTGGAAGCCTTAGGAAGTGCAATCGGACCAAATTTACACTGTATCTTGGATAGGCAAAGACTTGAAAACCTACAAACCTCAGATTTCCCACTTCCTGGTTGGATTTTTTCTCAGGTTTTTGCCTGCCATATGAGTTCTGTTATACTCACAGACATCATTCAAACAGTTTTAGAAACTTCAGCGTGTTTTCTATCCAAATCTAATAATATGCATATCGTAGCTTCTGGGCCTGAGTAACAGGCAGTTTACTCTGGGCACCTTATTCATACAAGCTACTCAATACTGCCCCCCAGCCATAAGAAGTTAATGTGAGTCTGGAAGGAGAGTTTACAGTCTAACCAGACACCTAGGTATTTGTAGTTGTCCACATATTCTAAGTCAGAACTGTCCAGAGTAGTGATGCTAGACGGGCGAGCAGGTGTGGGCAGCGATATTGAACCGCAGGTCTCTTTTGCAAATTAACATTGAATACGAAATTAAATCAATAAATAGTAACACTCAATCAATCAATCAGTTACCACAAACAGTTTCCCCAGCTTCCCCTACATTTTTCCAACCCATCAAGACATCAGAGGTCAGTTATAAAAACACATATGAGTGTCTGAAATTAACTGTGTTTCTCTCTCTCTCTCTCTTTCTCTCTCTCTCTCTTTCTCACTCTTTCTCACTCTCTCTCTCTCTCTACCCCCAGGTGAGCGTGTCCTAGCCAGTGGTTCTGTCCAGCTGCCCAGGTTCACCCTGCTGGAGTCAGGCAGCCTGCTCATCTCTCCTTCCCACTTATCAGACGCTGGCACCTATAACTGCATGGCCAGCAACTCCCGGGGCATAGACGAGGCTGCTGCTGACCTGTTGGTGTGGGGTGAGTGTGTGTGTGTGTATGTGTGTAGGTGGGAGGAGGGAGTGTCTTGTGCACTGCGTCGGTCCCTGGGTGAGACTCGCTAAATCTTGCACATTTTGATGATGTCACATAGCAGACTATTATCTGATTAGTTGATGGACTTGATCCAGGGACAACGTGTGACTTGATCCAGGGACAGCATGTGACTTGATCCAGTGACAAAATGTGCCACTTGGCGAAATCAGAACATGTGTATTCATGCATCCACTCTCTCTCTCCCCTATAGCTCGTACACGTATCAACACCCCCCCTCAGGACCAGAGTGTCATCAAAGGCACCAAGGCCACCATGACCTGTGGAGTTACACACGACCCCAGTGTCACCGTTAGGTAGGAGATGACACACACACACCAATCACGATGTACAGTGACACAAACGCACACACACAACGCACCCACACACATCCACCAACCAAACCACCCACCGACCAACACACAAACAGAGAGAGACACACATAGAAACACAGAATAGTGCTGAGCGATTTTTCAGTTTTTAAACAACATCGTTCAATTATTTCTCTAAAGATAAATTTGTGCGATATAGTAGGGAGATGTAGTTTCCAAGAGGCTAATATTCTACATAGTTTAGCTCAAAATTACAATGTGTTTTGCATTATTAACTACAATGACCATTTTCAATTGCGCGCCTACTTGTCCCGTCTGTGTGTTCCTTAGGCCTCTGCTACGTTAGGTTAGTGTCAGGCAGACTCTGAGAGAAGAGACAGAAGAATGTGTGATCGAAAGGCATAGAAAGCTGTTGTTTCGAGGTATCTCTACCTGAAAATACATGATCTAAGTGATTGATAGTTGGTATTCAGCATCCATAAAAGTATGCATTATTCACTTTGAAGAACTACTAAAATAGTGATTTTGTCAGACATTTTTGAAACCAAAATTGAAAACTGATAATTTTTTAAATAATCAAACCGAAACCGAACTAACCTTAAAAAAGCACTAATCGCTCAGCATTAACACACAGACACACACGTACACTTTTCTCCAACCTTACATACAACAGCACACACTAACAATGCACAAAATGACAAGGTCACAGAGGCCCGAGCCTACACCTGCTGTGCATGTTAAGAAGCAACACACATACAGCACCTTCCCACCGGTCCTACAATAACACCACTGTCTAAAGCTATTGAGCTGTGTGATGTAGGACACTAATACAAAGTATAGTCAAGTTCAATAGCTGTCAGTATTCAGATCTCGCTCTCGACCTCTCTCTATGCCTTGATGAGTGTGTGTGTGTGTGTGTGTGTGTGTGTGTGTGTGTGTGTGTGTGTGTGTGTGTGTGTGTGTGTGTGTGTGTGTGTGTGTGTGTGTGTGTGTGTGTGTGTGTGTGTGTGTGTGTGTGTGTGTGTGTGTGTGTGTGTGTGTGTGTGTGTGTGTGTGTGTGTGTGTGTGTGTGTGTGTGTGTGTGTGTGTATGTGTGTGTGCGCTTTGCATTTGAGCAGATCATTTGTGATGTGTTTGAATCAGTCTTTTGATATGCTAGTGTCAGAGACAGTGTTTTCCTGCCCGGTATTGGCTACAATCATAATGTGGGAGAGATGAAAGGAGCCTATAATAGACCTGGACTTGCCTTTTAATGAAGAGCGAACCGTCATGGGGATTCTTCAGATTTTTCTGACACACACACACACACACACACACACACACACACACACACACACACACACACACACACACACACACACACACATGTGTGTGTGTGTGTGTGCGAATGTGTCCGTGTGTGGATGTGTGATAGTGTGTGTATGTAGCAGAGAGAGAGTGTGCAAGAGGGAAAATATTGATTGATGCTTTGGAACCACACACTTCAAACTGGCACAAAGTTGTTCAGATAATCTTCTATTGTAGACGTACACTACATGGCCATAAGTATGTGGACACCCCTTCAAATTAGTGGGTTCAGCTATTTCAGTCACACCCGTTGCTGACAGGTGTATAAAATCGAGCACACCGACATGCAATCTCCATAGACAAACATTGGCAGTAGAATGGCCCGTACTGAAGAGCTTAGTGACTTTCAACGTGGCACCGTCATAAGATGCCACCTTTCCAACAAGTCAGTTTGTCAAATTTCTGCCCTGCTAGAGCTGCCCCGGTCAACTGTAAGTGCTGTTATTGTGAAGTGGAAACTTCTAGAGCAACAACTGCTTAGCCGCGTAGTGGTACGCCACACAAGCTCACAGAACAGGACCGCCGAGTGCTGAAGCATGTAGCAGCTGTCCACATACTTTTCCCGTTATTTTCCGTATAGTTGACCAATGGTAACTAACATCCAAACTATCTGTGTGTTATACTGTAGGTATGTTTGGGAAAAGGAGGGATCGGTCATCAACGCCCAGTCTATCCCCCGTATCCGTCTGGACCCTGATGGTACCCTTCACATCTCCCAGACCTGGTCAGGTGACATCGGGACCTACACCTGCAGGGTCACCTCCGTAGGGGGCAACGACTCACGCAGCGCACACCTCCGAGTCAGGTAACACCATCGACATATCTCGCTCTCCCTCTTTATTATCCTCTTGTTTTCTCTCTCTCTCTTTCATGCTCATCCTGTGGTGAACAAGAGATGCTGTTTTTTTCTGTTATCCTCGTTATGGCCTTTTTGAAATTCTCTCAAAATATCTTGTTCTCTTTTTAACACAAGCAAGCACGGATGCAAAAATACTTCTGTTTTCTCACCTTCAACATTTTCAAACTTTCTGACTTTTTGCACACCTTACCTTCATTTTCCACCTCTGAAATTTGGCACCTCTCCTGTCTCTTGTCTCTCACCTGTTTCACCCCGCTCCTGTCCAGTAGGCAGTAGCGGTGCGTGATATATTGTTTTATCACAAAACCGGATTTCAACCCCTGACCAGTGAAGTCCACAAAGCATATTGCATCTACAGTAACAGACAGTTACATGATCTACAGCATGGTCAAGCAAGTTAATGTTTCCGACATTTTCGGACCACTTAACAACTATTGATTTAGAACCACAGAGAGTTACAGCAAGTCACAAAGAAAACAGGAGCTGCCTCCACTATTCCAGCATCATTTTATTTTCAACATTTCATCATCAAATCACCTCGGCTTAGTCTAATACAGTGACAACTAAAAGATACCAAAAATAATTTAGTCCAATCAACTTAGGCTAAGTATAATGTGGCTATCCATGGTTCTGATTTGTGTGTGTGTGTGTGTGTGTGTGTGTGTGTGTGTGTGTGTGTGTGTGTGTGTGTGTGTGTGTGTGTGTGTGTGTGTGTGTGTGTGTGTGTGTGTGTGTGTGTGTGTGTGTGTGTGTGTGTGTGTTCGTTCGTGCAAGTAGAAAAACATGTTAACTCCCACTAATGCCATCCTCCTCTCTTTCATGTTGACAAAACGGTCTATCACTATTTTGTTATCCTAGGCTACCTGGTTAAAATGCTTGCTCGCTAGCCTAACTTCCATTCATGGGTAACGTTAGCTAGTTAACATTAGCCTTCTACATCTAGCTACATATTGAACTTCCATCCTCTCAGTCCAGGGGCACAACAATGTATGAATTAATGGTTGAATCTGAATCGCCATTACAATCATTGGCCAGCACAGAGAATGAAGTAACACCAAATCCCAATCTCCATCCATGGCTAATTTAGGAAAGGGATCATTTTAACTAGCTAGCTAGCCACCGGAGGACAACAACACAACGAGATGCAACAATTCAAGTTTTTTCTGTCAATGACGTATGCTCTCAATGTGATTTGATAAGAGCCAAAATCCAAGCTGGCTTCCCTTGACACCTTTTTTTGGTGCGCCAGGACCATTCACAGTTGAGCTAACTCAGTTTAGCTCAGTTTAGCTCAATGCTGATTGGCACATTTTTTTATACTTTTTTTTATCAAGGGAGGCCAAATGCTCGCTGGCTTCCCTTGCCTTCAATGCTACGGGCTAGAGGTCGACCGATTATGATTTTTCAACGCCGATACCGATTATTGGAGGACCAAAAAAAGCCGATACCGATTAATTGGCCGATTTGTATTTATTTCTTTATTTGTAATAATGACAATTACAACAATACTGAATGAACACTTTTATTTTAACTTAATATAATACATCAATAAAATCAGCCTCAAATAAATAATGAAACGTTCAATTTGGTTTAAATAATGCAAAAACAAAGTGTTGGAGAAGAAAGTAAAAGTGCAATATGTGCCATGTAAAAAAGCTAACGTTTAAGTTCCTTGCTCAGAACATGAGAACATATGAAAGCTGGTGGTTCCTTTTAACATGAGTCTTCAATATTCCCAGGTAAGAAGTTTTAGGTTGTATTTATTATAGGAATTATAGGACTATTTCTCTCTATACCATTTGTATTTCATATACTGTACCTTTGACTATTGGATGTTCTTATAGGCACTTTAGTATTGTCAGTGTAACAGTATAGCTTCCGTCCCTCTCCTCGCCCCTACCTGGGCTCAAACCAGGAACACATCGAAAACAGCCACCCTCGAAGCATCGTTATCCATTGACCCACAAATGCCGCAGCCCTTGCAGAGTAAGGGGAACAACTACTTCAAGGTCTAAGAGCGATTGCCGTCACTGATTGAAATGCTATTAGCGCGCACCCCGCTAACTAGCTAGCCATTTCACATTGGTTACACCAGCCTAATCTCGGGAGTTGATAGGCTTGAAGTCATAAACAGCTCAATGCTTGAAGCACAATGAAAAGCTGCTGGCAAATGCACGAAAGTGCTGTTTGAATGAATGCTTACGAGCCTGCTGCTGCCTACCACCGCTCAGTCAGACTGCTCTATCAAATATCAAATCATAGACTTAATTATAACATAAAAACACATAGAAATACAAGCCTTATGTCATTAATATGGTCAAATCCGGAAACTATCATTTCGAAAACAAAATGTTCATTCTTTCAGTGAAATATAAGTCTAAATATTGCTGTTACATTTTACAACCTTCAATGTTATGTCATAATTATGTACAATTCTGGCAAATTAATTACGGTCTTTGTTAGGAATAAATGGTCGCAACAGTTCGCAACGAGCCAGGCGGCCCAAACTGCTGCATATACCCTGACTGCTTGCACGGAACGCAAGAGAAGTGACACAATTTCCCTAGTTAAAAGAAAGTAATGTTAGCAGGCAATATTAACTAAATATGCAGGTTTAAAAATATATACTTGTGTATTGATTTTAAAGAAAGGTTAGGTTAGGTACACATTGGTGCAACGACAGTGCTTTTTTCGCGAATGCGCTTGTTAAATAATCACCCGTTTGGAGAAGTAGGCTGTGATTCGATGAGAAATTAACAGGCACCGCATCGATTATATGCAACGCAGGACACGCTAGATAAACTAGTAATATCATCAACCATGTGTAGTTAACTAGTGATTATGTTAAGGTTGATTGTTTTTTATAAGATAAGTTTAATGCTAGCTAGAAACTTACCTTGGCTTCTTGCTGCACTCGCGTAACAGGTAGTCAGCCTGCCACGCAGGCTCCTCGTGGAGTGCAATGTAAGGCAGGTGGTTAGAGCGTTGGACTAGTAACCGGAAGGTTGCAAAAACAAATCCCCGAGCTGAATAGGAAAAATCTGTCGTTCTGCCCCTGAACAAGGCAGTTAACCCACCGTTCCTAGGCCGTCGTTGAAAATAAGAATGTGTTCTTAACTGACTTGCCTAGTTAAATAAAGGTTAAAAAAAAAATATATTTATCGGCCACAATCGGTGTCCAAAAATGACGATTACCGATTGTTATGAAAACTTGAAATCGGCCCTAATTAATCGGCCATTCCGATTAATCGGTCGACCTCTACTACGGGCGGCAACAACGTCATACTCATTCCAACAAGACAGTATCAGATAGATGACCTACATGTAGAGAGACAGATGGGTGCTGTTTGGCTCGCTCTGAGGCTTTCTCCTGTGAGATACATTCAGCCATTTGCGAATTGAAGGATAACTATGGGTCATGGGTCAACCATGAATACACGCCACTGCTCCTATCTGTCTATCTCTCTTTTCTTTTCTACCCTTCTCTCCTAGGTTCCCATAAAGAAGGATTTTGAGTAATTCTTACCTCTAAGAATAGGAAAACGAATCCAGTCATATCTCCTCTGTCTGCCCGCCTCTCTGATGAGCTCTCTGACTATCGTTCTATCTTCCCCTCACAGGCAGCTGCCCTATGCTCCAGAGAACCCTGTGTCTCTGCTGAGCTCCTCAGAGAAGAGGGCCATCAACCTGACATGGGCCAAACCCTTTGACGGGAACAGCCCCCTAATTCACTACGTCTTGGAGGTCTCCGAGAACAGTGAGTGATCTCAGGTGGACACCTGCCTGACGACTCTGAAGTTAATCCGCTGCTCTACTGAGCGCTACATACTTTCAGTCTGAACCTCCTAGAAGTAGTTTGTGTGACTTCAAAAAGGGGTGTTGTCCACAGCAAATTCATCAGCGATTGGATCGTCTCTAACAAATCTAACCAATCAAAGTTTCAAAGTTGATGACGCCATCATGTAGGCAGGCTCTTCCCCAGCTCATTGGTTTCTGGGACCAATCAGTAATGGTCAGAATATTCGCATTCTAGAAATCGTAGGGGAGGGAGGCAAATCCAGACTCATTATGGAGAAGAAACGTAATTTTGTCTGGAGCGATGTGGAAAGGTAGCCAGGCAAGGAGTAGCCAGGGAGGAAAGAAATTCAACTAGATGAGGAGAGTAGAATGAGAAAAATAGAATGAGAACAAAGAATCCACAGTTAGTAAGAGGAATAGAAGGAATAAGGATTAGATCATCCACTAATTGTATGTTTGTTCTCTCTCCCTGTCCTAGACGCTCCCTGGGCTATCCTCCTGGCCAACATAGAGCCTGAGTCGACCGCGGTGACAGTCAGTGGGCTCATCCCAGCACGCTCATACCAGTTCCGCCTGTGTGCCGTCAATGACGTGGGAAAGGGCCAGTTCAGCAAGGAGACTGACCGGTGAGTGGATAAATGAATGAACAATTGTGTGAGTTAGCTAGTTAGTTAGAAAGCGTGTACATGAGCATGGGCAAGCAGGTGAGGGTCCTCAGAGGATCCTTCTCTCCCCTTATATCATGCTATTCAATGATAACAGCCCACTCAGTCTCCCAGACAACAAGTGTGTCATCCCCTGTCCCAGTACACATTGTCCATGGTGTGTGCATGTGTGTGTTTATCTGCTGAAGGAACAGTATTTGAGCCGATGAAGCCAGACACACACCACCACCTCACTCACTCAGAGAGGGATTTGTGGGTGTCCCGGGAGAGTGTGGAGATCAGGTTAGCTTCACTAGCCTGAGTCACTTAGGATATTGTACAGTGTGTCTCCTTTAAAATGACCCCCCCCCCCTGCATCCCAAGTGGCACGCTATTCCCTGTATAGTACACTGCTTTTTAACCAGGGCCCATAACGCAACCGTACTCTTACACCGGCTAGCAAGTCACGCTAGCTCAAATGCAAACCTTTGGATCCCCAGCCATCTCCAGCTGAGAGTAGAGCCATAGGGCGCTCCCGCCCGACAGCGCAGGGATTCACATCGAGCACTTTGTGCTTCCATTTGATCTCAACTCCGCCTCGCTTCAGAAGCGTCATACAGTATCTCTCTCTAGGCTCTTTGGTTTTGACAGGGTAGGAATAAACTGTAGTGTTTTACTGGATTTAATTGATTGAGCATCATCTGACTCGTGCACTGTGGTCTTAGCCTTTTCACTCTCTGGGATGGTACCTTATGTCTCCATCTGTAGGGGATATTTTAGGAAAAGGCGTAATGATGCTTTTTCCACAGCTGAAATAGGTAGATAGGATGAGCGATTGCTGAGAGGCAATGAAAGACAAAGTGGTTATGACAGAGACAGTGGTTCTCATAGTTGTAGAGAGAAACAGTTCATTGCCAGATCAACAAATCAACTGGGACAGCGTAAAATGCAGTCTTAGGAGTATTGAAATCTGTGTGTGACGTGACCCTCCTCTTTGGACAGATAAACATCCCTCTTTCTTCCCCTCATTTCTCTCTGTATCTTTCTCTTGTTCCCTACTTTCTCTCTCTATCTCCACTCTCTGCAGTGTATCTCTACCAGAGGAACCTCCCAGTGCTCCTCCCCAGAACGTGATCGCCAGCGGCCGCACCAACCAGTCCATCATGATCCAGTGGCAGCCCCCACCAGAGAGCCACCAGAACGGGATCCTCAGAGGATACAGCGTCCGGTGAGAACACAACACCATGGGATAACAGGATGGGTTGGCTGCTATAACCCTGGTTCTCTGAATGAAGGAGGAGAGTTGTTATGCTGTACGATAGCACATAACATAAGTAGTCATGTTCATAATGAAGTAAAACCACTGTCTGTGGTTTGATGCGAGAGAACGAGTCGTTTATGGGGTAGGCCTACTGTTGTAGTCTCTGGCAGTTTATCAATAAGGATAAACTCAGTTTACAGTAGGTTTGTTGCTGGTTGTGTCATGGTGTAGACCAAATAAGGTGGTAGGCATTCTGTAGATATTCCAATCCTTTAGAGTTAGAGCCAATGTCGTCATCGTCATCTGCTCACTCTGGCGAGTGCTGTAGTCTTGTGCTCTGTTTCCCCCTACTGTAGATGTTATGTACTACAGTCCCTAGTATGAAAACACTCTGGCGCGGTGTCTCAGGTACCGTGATACAAAAACGCAAGAGTTGAATGCCTTGTTCTCCGACTAAGAATCCGTTTGTGCTCAATTTCTGCACCCCCGGTGGCCTTGTGGCTACAATCGACTCATACTAGATTGCCTTCTCAGGTATCGTCTAACAGGTCTGCTGATGGAGTATCAAAGTAACAACATCTCCAAACCAGACCAGACTAACCTCTCTCCTCCCTCTCTTCATTCTCTCCTACTCTATCTCTCCTCTCAGGTACCGTCTGACAGGTCTTCCAGTGGACTACCAGAGTAAGAACATCTCCAAACCAGACGTGACCAACCTTCTCCTGGAAGATCTTATCATCTGGACCAATTATGAGATTGAAGTGGCAGCCTACAATTGGGCGGGGCTAGGAACCTTCAGCCACAAGGTCACTGAGTGGACGTTGCAGGGAGGTGAGTGATCCTGGATACTCCCTGCTCATTGGCCCTTATGCTTGTCAGTCAGATGTGAACTGGAATAATCTCTGCTCATTGGTCCTTATGCTTGTCAGTCAGATAAATACTTAGACAATGTGGAAAATAAATGTAATGGCAAGGATTGTACCTGTGGAGTTGTTAACTTTGTATAGCTATTTAATGACTTGACACATAAATTAACTTGTTAAGTAAATATTCATGCCTGTTTTGAGGACATAAGAAGGATGTTCAACGGGGATATTTTCTTGATACCGTTCATGTAGAAGACAACACAGTCAGTACTTGGAGTTAGCACGCACGTCAAATAGTATTGAAGTCTTGCTGAATGCATTGGTTACTTTCTGAAGACAGGTGTGTGTCTTCCTGTTGCATCCTCTGTACGCTCTGGATAGCACATTACCTTACACTACCTTGGCAGTAGATTTAAAGTTTGAGGCCGCAGATGCAACAAGAAAGCAGTAAGGTTACAGTGTTGTAATGAGTCCTGAGCCTCGGGATAGAAGAAGAAAAAGAAGAAAGGGAAGGTGTGAAGAAGTGAATATGGCGGCCCCTGCCCTGCAGAATCAATAGCAATACTTGGGATATAGACACATACTGTAAATTCTTCCAGCCAAGGCTGTCCAATCTATAAGGTGTTTAGTTTAATCTCATGTTCTCTCTATCCATTCCTCTCACTTCTCCCTCTCTCTCTCTCTATCTCTCTCTCTCTCTCTTTCTCTGATTCTCTCTTCTCCTTTTTTCTCACTTATCTTCCTCAGTGCCGACTATAGCCCCCAGTAACGTTCAGGCAGAGGCTGTCAACTCCACAACCATCCGTATCACCTGGGCCGCCCCTAACCCTCAGTTCATCAACGGGATCAACCAGGGATACAAGGTGAGGGACATCATAAGACACAAGTCACCCTGTCACTAAGGGCAGTACCATCTAATGGGTGATAGACACAAGTCACCATGGCACCAAGGGCAGTACCATTTAATGGGTGATAGAACTATGGCTGCGAGGTTAGAGACAGCCTGTCATTAGGTGCAGTCTCATCGATCAACTAGGTGATAGAATGGTACAGGCTGGTACATGTCTCATACTGTGTCACAAGGGGAAAGAGATATGCCACTACTAACCATTGTGAAAGATGGCTTCCAATTTTTTATTTGTTTCTTTGACTTTCATTTTCTGAGCATTTTACCAGCTATCTATCTTGTGGCTTACTAGATCTGGAAGTCGTTTGTTCAATCTCTCCAGCCCATACTGTTAAGAAAGCTGGTTTTGTTATTTACAGATGTACTTGATAGGATCAGAATGAGCTGTATGGAGAATGACTGTTTAGAGTCAGCTGTACTGGAACTTCATTCTGTAGAAAGTCTTTGAGATGTGATGACACATGCATTGTGTTCTCTCTGGAGAGTTCACTTAGCAGGACATCTCAGGCGTCACTACTCTCTCTGACTGCAGGGCCTGTCCCAAGAGAGAGGTTACTGGGAGGGATGGAGGGAGGGTGATGTTTACTGTTTATTTCTCTTGTCAAATTCTTATTTACAATGACGGCCTACCCCGAACGACGCTGGGCCAATTGTGCGCTGCCCTATGGGACTTCCAATCACGGCCGGTTGTGATACAGCCTGGAATCGAACCAGGGTATGTAGTGATGCCTCTAGCACTGAGATGCAGTGCCTTAGACCGCTGCGCCACTCGGGAGCCCCCTTTTGTGTCCCTTTGACATTTTAAGTAGAAATTGTGCACCAATATTGAATTTTAAAAGCATGTTATATTGAATGAAGTGCACCATAGACCACATGGAGAATTCAATAAAGCTGATTTTTTATATGAATAAAGGCTTGCTAAAATGTGAAATTTCTGCATTTTTTACATGTTCCTCCATCAACCCTGTATCAGTTCTAGGAAGATTTCAACCCACTTTGTACAAACATTTTCCCAATTTCAGCATCATTGTAAAGGCCTAGTTATTTTGCTGCTTTGACAGTCATTTCTGAAGATGATTATTTATATTCCACGTGATTAGTGATTCATTTGTGTCTGTCCCTCATTTTAAAGTAAACCCTGTAATGGCAACAATTTACCCCTTTAAAATAATGTACAAATGTATAAATGATTCACAGCAGGTGACATGGTTTGGGTCTTCTAAACAGCATGGTGGAAAAGGAAGGAAATCTCTCTCTTTTTGGTATATTTATAATTGTTTTATCATCTTTGACTGAGGTGGTCTATTTGCTTAATTTATGTTAGGAAAACTTGAATTTGATGTGTGCAACATATGTGTAATTCCTAATTTCATGAACACCATGTGTTCCCATGCTCTTCACCACATGAGGAATAATGGCTGATCTTCACCTAAAACCTCAACTCTGTTATCGTCAACCCTGTTAGCAGCCCAACAGTTTGATATTATATGTGAGTTTATTTGTAGAAGGGATACTTAAACAATGAGGAATGTTGGATTTATCAAATAAATGCTTTTAAATAATAGTTACATAAGTTTCCGTAACAGGGTTGACAGACAGTGTGGTGAAAGTGCAGATAAAATGCTGTTAGTTCTCAGGATTTTAATGCCTGAGATGGGAAATGTGTTTTCCCGTAGGCTAAACATATCCTCCATGCAATTGAATGTTGAAAGAAGATATATTTTAAAGTTAATTTCTTAAAAGTTTGCATGTCCAAAAGGCACTCATTTTGTGGAACAACCAATGTATGTGCTTGTTCGTGAGTATGAGGTGTGTGTGCGATAGCTTGTGTGTGTGTTTTGTATGAGTGAGTGTGTTTTGAATGAGGTGTGTGTTTTGTATGAGTGAGTGTGTTTTGAATGAGGTGTGTGTTTTGTATAAGGTGTGTGTTTTGTATGAGTGAGTGTGTTTTGAATGAGGTGTGTGTTTTGTATGAGGTGTGTGTTTTGTATGAGTGAGTGTGCTTTGAATGAGGTGTGTGTTTTGTATGAGGTGTGTGTTTTGTATGAGTGAGTGTGTTTTGAATGAGGTGTGTGTTTTGTATGAGGTGTGTGTTTTGTATGAGTGAGTGTGTTTTGAATGAGGTGTGTGTTTTGTATGAGGTGTGTGTTTTGTATGAGTGAGTGTGCAGAGTGGGCATCCATTTATTCCACATTCAGCTCACACACCCACCCCACCGCACGCACACTCTTTCCCAGAGTCAAACTCTACTTACAGCCTGGGAACCAAGATTGAAATAGACCCAATATATTTGCCACGGGTAGTATTTGTCTAATCACCTAATTGACCACTCGGTACATTAACTCTCATTCTGTTATGTGTGTGCAATCCCTCTACATTAGACCTGCTATACACCGCAATTGAAATCTCTCTTTTTCACTCTCTTTCTCTCTCTCTGTGGACTCATTCCAGCCCTGCCTTCCAGTGCTTACTCAATGACAAGAATATGTTTAGAGTGACACTAACCGTTCATATAATAGTTATGATGCCACATGACACCCCAGAGTAGGTCAAAAGCACATGAAAGGGAGGAGAGTTGGTTTAAACAAAATGTGAACATGATTAGACTTGGAGAGGAACAGTTCTATTTAGGTAAAATGTGTGGTGGAAATTGTGGGCAATGAAAGAGTTAATATGGTATCTGGTGCTCTTTGGTTCATTCACAATATCAAATTGAGGGCTGAAGGTAAAACCAGTCAGTCCTATAAAATGTTCTACCGTTTATGTTCTACCATTTACTTCTTATTTCCAGTTTGATCTCACGTTCTTCCTTCTCTGTTCCCATTTCCCATTCTGCTAGCTGTTGGCATGGGAGCCAGGTCAGGAAGAGGAGGTCACCATGGTTACAGTGAGACCTAACTTCCAGGATAGCGTGCATGTGGGCTATGTGACAGGGCTGAAGAAGTTCAGAGAGTACTACACCTCTGTGCTTTGTTTCACTACGCCAGGGGATGGACCCCGCAGCCCTGCTAAAGGCCTTAGGACACATGAAGACAGTGAGTTCCAAATGCACCCGCTCACACACACACACACACACACACACACACACACACACACACACACACACACACACACACACACACACACACACACACACACACACACACACACACACACACACACACACACACACACACACACACACACTGTTGAATGGACATGGCCAATCATACTGAAACATGCCCACTGGGTCAAATCTATTATTCAGCACAGCCTAACAGCCTAGTTCTACAGATCTAATGAATGCGTAGGCTACATTTGGGTTTCTGCACACATCCACACATAATTGGGACACATTTTCTCAAGAGATAATTGGTTGGCCATACTGTACTGGGCCTCTACTTGTAATTACGCTATTTTCCAAGTAAAATGTTGCCTATTTTAGTAGCTGTAATGACTGTTCAAAGTGTAAAAGCCACATTTTCCTGATTTCTTCATAAACAGACTTATTAAATTACACTTAATAAATGTAGTTTGCTATTCAATATAGTACAACAAGACATCTATATAATTGTGAATGCCATTGAGCTCCATGGGATCCATTGTATTATCATTCTCATCATAATAACCACCGTGCCCTCCTCTCTAGCTCCTGGGGCTGTGGGTCACCTGAGCTTCACAGATATCCTAGACACGTCTCTCAAAGTGAGCTGGAGAGAACCTGGAGAGAAGAATGGAGTCCTCACAGGTACGCCATGCCAAAGACATTAGAGCTGAAGAAGATGACCCACTTCATGTTAAGAGTTGTCTTTATTCACAATGGATCTGGCCACCCATACACCTCCCTCTGTTCATCAATGTCCTCTGTTTCTCTTCTATTAGGCTCAGTTCGTATTTGTAAAAAGTCTACACAAATAATATTGTATTTATTGATGAATTTGATTGATTCTCTATTCCAGGCTACCGTATCTCGTGGGAGGAGTTTAACCGCACCAACACACGGGTGACCCACTACCTCCCCAACGTGACCCTGGAGTACCGTGTCACGGGGCTGACCGCCCTCACCACCTATACCATCGAGGTGGCCGGCATGACCTCCAAGGGCCAGGGACAACTGTCCTCCTCCACCATCTCTTCTGGAGTGCCTCCAGGTCAGTTCCCAGTCAGTCCCTAACCCTACCCTGTTATCCCTAGCACCAGCCAGGGGAAACTGTCCTCCTCCACCATCTCTTCTGGAGTGCCTCAAGGTCAGTATTATCGATGGCTCAGTCCCTGGTGATTCAGAATAAATAGGCCCCTTATTCAATTTATAGTGCACTATATTCAGGGTGCCATATCAGATGCAGCCCTGACTGAGCTCAGCCAGAGTGCTAGTTGGTATCCTGATTACTAGCCTCAGCATCACTAACCCTCCTCAGTCCATGTCCAGCCCTTACCTAAAACATTGTCTGCCACCCCCAGAAACCTAGCCAGAACCCAGCTTCCAGCGGGCTGCCCTGTCACCCATCACCTCCATCACCAAACGTCCCTAACCTCTCACCATTCCTACAGAATCCTGAGTGACAGTAACTGTGTGGGTGTCTGTCTTGCTCCAGACACTATGAAAACGTACCCCAGTCAGTCAGTCAGGCAGGCAGAACTGTGACAGACAGAGAGCCATAAAGTATGAGACTACGCCAGACCAGGGGACTTACTTCTCCACTTCAAAACAGACAGTTCAGAATTATATTTTAATACACTTCACCCAGAAACCCGGCCAAAAGTAAGAGCCCATCGAGACCATTTAGGATAATTCCAGTTTACGATTTCCTATTAAAACATGCTACAGTGTATTATAAAAAAGAAAATACTTCCAGTCAATTATTATTGCACCGGCGGTTCCCCCAGACACTATACAGTATGTCTTTCAGAGCTGTCAAATAAAAAGACCCATTCTATCGAGGGCCACAGTTAGTAAGGTGTGGTTATCGTTCCCAGAATGGTGATTACTATGGCTATAGCTGTACGCCTCCACCCTAGAGATCTCTCTCTGTGCTATTGTCTGAATAACCAGGCATGCTAATGATTTAAAGGTGCTGATTTTACTATTCTAGTCATATAGTCTATAGTCCATTTCATTATGAGCCAATGGACCCACTCCATCACCTTGAAGAGTTGGCCCCTTTCACTATACAGTGCCCTGGGGTGTGCTTGTGTCTCAGTCTTGCATCCCAAATGGCACTCTATTAGTGCACTGCTTTTGACCAGGTCCCATAGGGCTCTGGCCGAAGTTAGTGCACTATATAGGGAATAGGGTGTGATTTGGCAAGCAGCCTTGTGCAATGGTGAGGTCTGTTGTTTTACTTGCAGCAGAGTTTATGTATTGGTGTATTGGTATGACATTAAAACAAAGGGATTAAATGAAGGTGACTGAACTAAATCACCATAGTGGTTGCCTGGCAATTAGTCCCGCTTCACATTTCACATTAGAACTATGCAGAGAACAAGTGCAGCAACGGACTGGCGGAAGGGTAGGGAGGGGACTTTTTTCAAGACTCATGAGTTTATGAGAAATTGTCTGGTTTGATTGTGAGAAAAAAGACTGCAAATAAAATAAATAGTAATAGTTTTAGAAAACTTCAACAATCAAAAGGGCACTTTTTTAATAGGAGGGCAAAATGGCAGGTGTTGCAGCACCCTTAGTGCTCTATCTGTGCACGTGCCCCTTCAAGAGTAACACACTTACATTAGCTTATGTTCAGAATCAATGTCATATTCAGCTAATAATAAACATTTACATTTGGATGTTGTATTTTTGTATTATTCATAACGTACGTAAAAAGACCGTATCCAAGGCCTCCCATGTGGCACTACAGACCCGGGTTCGATCCCCGGCTGTGTCACAACCAGCCATGACCAGGAGTCACAAAGGGCTGTGCACAATTGGCTCATCGCGCTCTAGCGACTTCTTGTGGTGGCCGGGCGCCTGCAGGCTGACTTCGGTCGTCAGTTGAACAGTGTTTCCTCTGACACATTGGTGCGGGCGGGTGTTAAGGAGCGCGGTTTGACGGGTCATGTTTCGGAGGAGGCATGACTTGATCTTTGCCTCTCCCGAGCCCGTTGGGCAGTTGCGACATGAGACAAGATCCTAATTGGATATCACAAAACAAATACAAATACGGTATCCAAATGTAAATGTTTATTACTAACATCATGAATTTGGCATACTATTTATAGGACTATGAGAGCTTTTTCCTAGATGCCCATCTAGCCCTGCCAACCTGAAAAGTTTTGTTTGTTCTTTTTGAGAACTTTGAGTTGAGTGAAGCGAAACTCTCATGAGAGCGAGATAACTCAAAAGCATTGGCTCATCTCCGGTGCAATATCCATTTTAGAGCACAAGGTTGCACTGTCACTCAGTAATATATTTCCCTGTAGACAACATTTAGACGACTCCAGAGCACAGATATGAGAACTGAGATCCAAGCCTGAATAATCGTATTGATACTTTTCATTCAGAAATACTTATTGGAGAACTAAGTTAATCTTTCATTTCTGAATATAGTAGATGCATAGTTCTGAAAACATTACTTCCTAAACCAGTAAGGATTTAAAAGATAGAGATACACAATGTAGAAAAACTAAGTCAAATTTAAAAAAGCATTACATTAGGCATAGAGACCACTGTATTATGATTTCTGCCCCACTTATTACTTACAACTCTTTACTGTATTAAAGGCCCTGTCTCACTCTTGATACCCTTTCTGTTCCTTCTCTTTCTCCCTGTATTATTCCCTCCTTTCAAATGGAAAATAAAGTTAAAACTCTCTCTTTCTCTTTCTCTCTCGCTCTCTCCCTCTGTCTCTCTCTCTGTGTGTGTAGAGCTGCCTGGTCCTCCCACCAACATGGCCATCTCCAACATCGGCCCTCGATCCATCACCCTCCAGTTCAAACCTGGCTATGATGGAAAGACCTCCATCTCTCGCTGGCAGGTAGAGGCCCAGGTAAGAAGGCCTTCTTCCCCAGAGAGATGAGCTTATCCTGGGCATAAAGTGTCTGACCGCTCCCCCCTGATCTGTGACCCACATCGACTATGACTCCCAAGAGGCAACCTATTACCTATATACTGCACTACTTACTGTATAGGGTGCCATTTGGGATGCAGCGTATATCATGTTGTGTTGTGTGTTGTTGTTGTGTTCAGGTCAGTGTGATAGGAGACAATGAAGACTGGGTGATTGTTCACCAGCTGCCCAACGAGCCTGATGCCCGCTCCATGGAGGTGCCAGGACTCAACCCATACACTTTCTACAGGTAGTCTGCTATGTACCCACTTTCTACAGGTAGGCTGCTGTGTACCCACTTTCTACAGGTAGGCTGCTGTGTACCCACTTTCTACAGGTAGGCTGCTATGTACCCACTTTCTACAGGTAGGCTGCTATGTACCCACTTTCTACAGGTAGGCTGCTGTGTACCCACTTTCTACAGGTAGGCTGCTATGTACCCCTACACCTTTGACAGGTACTATACTTAACTCATATACCTTGACCTCTACCCATTCTACAAGTGTGAGGCCCACCTACCCCCAATTGAGCACAGCCTTAACTCTATTCTATTCTATTCTATTCGTAGAACCCTGTGTTTTTCCTGACCATGTGACCTGGCCACAAAAAACTCTTATGGAACCCTATGGATTACTCCTGTGATAACTTTGCTCTTGTTTCCTGTCTCCTGCTAGGTTCCGTATGCGTCAGGTAAACATTGTGGGAACCAGTCCTCCAAGTCAGCCCTCCAGAAAGATCCAGACCTTGCAGGCCCCTCCAGACATGTCTCCCGCAAACGTCACCCTGCGCACGGCCAGCGAGACCAGTCTGTGGCTTCGATGGGTGGTACGTGACGTCTCAACAGACTGACATTATGATGTGATGCTCTGAGTTTTTCATCAAGCGGTGATGACTGGCTGTGTGTCTTCGTGTGTTGTAGTTTTTATCTCTTGTTTCTTTCTTTCATTTTCCCTCTTTCTCTTTCTCCCTCTCGCTTTCTCCCTCTCCACCCCCCCTTCTCCTTCTTTCTCTCCCCCTCCCTCTCCCTCTTTCTCTCTCACCCCCCTCCCAGCCCCTACCAGAGTGGGAGTACAATGGGAACCCAGATCTGTTGGGCTACCGGCTCCAGTACTCCCGTACAGGCTCCCAGGGCAAGGCGCTGACCCATGTGATAGCTGACCGGCTGGAGAGGGAGTTCACTATCGAGGACCTGGAGGAGTGGACAGAGTATGAGGTCAGGGTTCAGGCTCTCAACGGTATCGGGGCCGGGCCCTGGAGCCAGCCAGTCAGAGGGAGGACCAGGGAGTCTGGTGAGATTATACATCACACTCTATGTATGCGCCTCAAATGGCACCCTATTCTCTATACAGTATAGTGCAATACTTTTGACCAGGGCCCATAGGAAATAGTGTGCAATTTGAGACACATACTATATGCAATTACACAGAAAATTATCCAGTGTTAAATTAACACTGAAAGTGTGGACCTGTGTAGACACTGGAAAGTGTTAAATTAACAGACTGCTTGGTGTAAAGCTTTATTTCCCAGGGTGCCTTGCCTTTCGAGTGAATTGTAGAGTTGCCACCCATGACTATATTTGTTAGGGACAGGTTGTTGCAATAATCCATTTTCAGTTATGGACACATCACCAAGTGAGATCCTGAGTGAATAAAACTTTACTATTTAACACAGTATGTACTTCATAAGGCCTTATTTTGCAGGCCTACACTCTAAACATAACATTTAACCCTGTAAGTGTTGAATAAACACTCATTGGTGTAAAATAACCCCAATGTTGGTGTTAATAACCGGAGTTGAACCAAAACCATGCCCATCATTATCATATTTCCCAGCATCCTCTAATGCAGGTTGATTTTAAGAATATTTCCATTCAATATCTATGTTTTTGCATGTACATTGATTGATTCTTAATGCTTCTTAAATATAAATGCCATACATTTTCTAAACTAATCCAATATGTTACTTGGATTCATTGTACCCGTTACCGAAATGTTTTTTCCAGTTTAGATCCGTTAGGTAGTTTCATATTTCAGTTTTCCCAACAATGAATTCAGGTTGCGGTTGATAAGAAACTTGGATTTCAAATTAAACTTCACTTTGTAAGACATCATAATGTGACAGGTTGTGTGAATAACCCACCAGGTTGGCTTGTTCGGATTACCCAAACATGGGTTAATTTAACCGTCAATGTAATTTTTGATCACTTTCATTCTGGGTTTACCAAGCAGCCGGGTCTTTTTTAATGTAATCCATAGGTTATCTTCGGGAGGATAGTTATTTTTAAATAGTTATTTTTGGCCACCTGTGAGAGTAAGTGTCATTCCAGTTGATCATGTTGAGTTTGTACACTATGATGTAAAATTGTCCTTATATTTTTGCACATTAGATATTCTAATCTAAAAAATATGAACATTATTATTTACTTATTGCTACAAAGGGGTTGCTATCCCATTGGGATATCACACAGGGATATTACATGGTGATTTGCATAGGCTTTGAAGGAACTCATACAGTGCCTTTCGGGAAGTATTCAGACCCCTTGACTTTTTACACATTTTGTTATGTTACAGCCTTATTCTAAAATGGATTTATTTTTAAATCCTCAACACTCTACACACAATACCCCATAATGACATCACAATGACATCACAATACCCCATAATGACAAAGCAAAAACGGTTTGTAGACGTTTTTGCTCATTTATAAAATAAAATAAACGTAAATACCTTATTTACGTAAGTATTCAGACCCTTTGCTATGAGACCCAAAATTGAGCTCAGGTGAATCCTGTTTCCATTGATCATCCTTAAGATGTTTCTACAACTTGATTGGAGTCCACCTGTGGTGAATTCAATTGATTGGACATGATTTGGAAAGGCACACACCTGTCTATATAAGGTCTCACAGTTGACGGTACATGTCAGAGCAAAAACCAAGTCATGAGGTCAAAGGAATTGTCCATAGAGCACCGAGACAGGATTGTGTCGAGGCACAAGATCTGGAGAAGGTTACCAAAAATTGTCTGCAGCATTGAAGGTCCCCAAGAATACAGTGGCCTCCATCATTCTTAAATAGAAGAAGTTTACAACCACCAAGACTCTTCCTAGAGCTGGTCGCCCGGCCAAACTGAGCAATCGATGGTAACTCTGACAGAGCTCTAGAGATCCTCTGTGGAGATGGGAGAACCTTCCAAAAGGACAATCATCTCTGCAGCACTCCACCAATCAGGTCTTTATGGTAGAGTGGCCAGACGGAAGCCACGCCTCAGTAAAAGACACATGACAACCCGCTTGGAGTTTGCCAAAAGTCATTTAAAGACTCTCAGACCATGAGAAACAAGATTATCTGGTCTGATGAAACCAAGATTGAACTCTTTGGCCTGAATGCCAAGTGGCAGGTTTGGAGGAAACATGGCACCATCCTTAGCATCATGCTGTGGATATGTTTTTCCCAAAACTAAGTGATCCAATCCCTGCAAACCAGTTTTTTCTTTTGCTTAAGCCCTTAAAATAATGCCTTATGAAATATATATTCTATTGTGTTAAATAATACAATTTTAATAACATATTCACTTAGGATCTCACTTGGTGAAGTCCGTAGGACTGAATATGGATGAATGCGACAAGCATGTCTTTGGCACTAACACATTCAGTAATGGGTGGTTACACTACAATTAACTCGAAAGGCAAGGCATTTTGGGAAATATACAAATAATGCTTTACACTAAGCAGTGTTTTAATTCAACACTGTTCAGTGTCTATACAGGTACGCACTTTCAGTGGTCATTTAACATAGGGGAATTTGCGGTGTAGTTACATTTTCTTTGATTACAGTATATCCTGTTTTATCTGGTTAATTACATCCCAACAGTTGGTGTAGTCTCACACACAACACTGATGTTCAGTCTTTAATTTTGGCACTCTTTGATCTACAGACTTCATTCATTTTAGGACATAAAAGGCATGACCTAATGCTACTGTATGTTCCTATGGCTACTGCCTCATCCACCCACACTATTAAACTATCAGGCTGTAATCACACATGTGTGGGTATGGCCCAGACTTCCTGCATATTACCTCTTTTATCTACCCACGCGTATGGTATGGGGGCCAGGGTCATTTTATTCTTCCTGCCTCATGGAGCCTTATGAAATGGACACCAACCGGTCTGCCTGCATTCTGCTCCTTCACACAGTCTCTCTCTCTCTCTCTCTCTCAAAAACCAACTAAAGTGAGGCATGAGTTGTTCTTTCGTTACGCTTTGTCTTGCTGTCTCTGGATGTTCTTGTAGAAGAGGCAAAGGGTTAGGATGTTCTCTCACTGTGCTGGTGCAGTCACTGTGGATACCAGACTTTAGGGAGCGGGGAGTAGAGGAGGGGAGTAGAGGAGGAAATTGGGAACACATGGGCTAGAATGTGGAATTCCTCTGCTTTTTTCCTTTTTTCAACTCACTCCAGCAAATTCTTCCGAATCACTGTTTAATGTCCAGGGATGAGTGCCAGGAAGGAGCCGTGGCCTAGCTGGCCTGATATAGAGCTGTGCTTTCTCTGGAGCTACAGCCACGCCTGGGTTAGACACTAGGCCTCAGTGGTTCACCAGTATGTGTCTTCAATGCTACACACGCAAGCACACGCTCTCTCTCTCTCTCTCTCTCTCACACACACACACACACACACACACACACACACACACACACACACACACACACACACACACACACACACACACACACACACACACACACACACACACACACACACACACACACACACACACAAAGGCCCATGAACATCAGGGAACGCATTTCGTTTATAAAAGTTAGTTTATTAATTTTTTCTTTATTTTATTTAGTCCCTTCCTGTGGCCCTACCAACATGTCAGCCTTCGCCACCACCTCCAGCAGTATCCTGGTGCGCTGGTTTGAAGTACCAGAACAAGACCGGAATGGACTTATCTTGGGCTACAAGGTGTGTGAGACGTTCAGTTATCACCCTCGCCTCCAAGAGGGACACAATACCTTTCTAATCCAATTCCTTCCTTTTGCCTAATTCCACTCTCTCATCCCGTCTCTATTCCACTCTGTCTTCCCCTCTCTCTTCCCATCTTCCCTCTCCACTCCCCTCTTCCCTCTCTTTTCCTCTCCTCTCCCTCCTTCAGGTGTTGTATAAGGAGAAGGACTCTGACTCGTCTCTCCAGTTGTGGACAATAGAGGGGAACGCCAGCCACAGTGTCCAGCTGACTGGTCTGGGGAAATACGTTCTTTATGAGATCCAGGTCCTGGCCTTCACCCGCATCGGAGACGGCATGCCCAGCTCACCACTCATACTGGAGAGGACCCTGGACGACGGTACGCCCTGGGCTGCCTAATATCTGCCTGTCTAAATTTAGAATACCTTAGATAATGAACAGTGATGTATACATTAAAATGTTATTTGTTACATGCTTCGTAAACAACATGTGTAGACTAACAGTGAAATGCAGTGTATTATAGAAAAATTATAACACAAGGAATAGATACACAATGACTAACGATAACTTGGCTGTATACACAGGGTAGCAGTACTGAGTCGATGTGCAGGGGTACAAGGTAATTGAGGTAGATATATACATATAGGTAAACTTAAAGTGACTAGGCAGCAGGCTAGATAATAAACAGTAACAGCAGCACGTGATGAGTCAAAAGAGTTAATGCAAAAATGGTCAATGCAATAGTCCGGGTAGCTATTGATGAACTATTTAACTAACTATTTTGCAGTCTTATGGCTTGAGGGGAGAAGCTGTTCAGGGTCCTGTTGGTTTGAGACTTTGTGCATCGGTACCGCTTGCTGTGTAGTAGCAGAGAGAACAGTCTATGACTTGGGTGCCTGGAGTCTTTGACAATTTTTAGGGCCTTCCTCTGACACTGCCTGGTATAGAGGTCGTGGATGGCAGGGAGCTCGCCCCCAGTGATGCACTGGGCCATACGGACTACCCTCTGTAGCGCCGTGCAGTCAGATGCCAAGCAGTTGTCACACCAAGCGGTGATGCAGCCAGTCAAGATGCTCTCAATGGTGCAGTTGTAGAACGTTTTGAGGATCTGAGGGCCCATGCCAAATCTTTTAAACCTTCTGTTGTCGTGCCCTTTTCACGACTGTTGGACCATAATAATTCCTTAGCTCAAATGCCTTGGTTCAAATGCCTTCCGTTTCATTTTTTGGTATTTATTAATCTGTATATATAGTATTTTAGTATATATTTTTTTTTACTGCTATAGGGATATAATTATTGCTTGGATAAATGTATTTACTATTATGTATTGATTTATTTTTCACTCTTTATGCGGTGCGTACTGCAGAGAACACCAGAATAATTATCACTGAATTATCACAGTGAATTATTGTCATGTTTGTTTATGTGTCAATTAATCCCATAAGGAATGGGTTGCCAACTAGCGAATTGACACAAAAATAAAATGGAATTAATTAATTCCTTAGTGATATGGACATCGAGGAACTGGAAGCTCTCAACCTGCTCCACTACAGCCCCGTCAATGTCGATGGGGTGTACTCGGCCCTCCGTTTCCTGTAGTCAATGATCAGGTCATTTGTCTTGCTCACATTGAGGGAGATGTTGTTGTCCTGGACCACACTGTCAATTCTCTGACTTTCTCCCTGTAGGCTGTCTCATCATCGTTGGTGATCAGACCTACCACAAACGTAATGATGGTGTTGGTGCTGTAGTCAATGAACAGCATTTTCACATAGGTGTTCCTTTTGTTCAGGTGGGGTTCAGGTCATCTGTGGATCTGCTGAGGCGGTATGCGAATTGGAGTGGGTCCAGGTTGTCTGGGATGATGGTGTTGATGTGAGCCATCACCAGGCTTTCAAAGCATTTCATGGCTACAGATATAAGTGCCCAGGGGGCAATAGTCATTTAGACAGGTTACCTTTGCGTTCTTGGACACAGGGACTATGGTAGTCTGCTGGAAACATGTAGGTATTACAGACTGGGTCAGGGAGAGGTTGAAAATGTCAGTGAAGACATGCTAACTGGTCAGCGCATACTCTGAATACTCGTCCTGATAATCAGTCAATATTTAACGGTCTTACTCACTTGGGCTACGGAGAGCGTGATCACATAGTCGTCCAGAACAGCTGGTGCTCTCATGCATGGTTCAGTGTTGCTAGCCTCAAAGAGAGCATAGAAGGTATTTTGCTTGTCTGGTAGGCTCGCGTCACAGGGACAGCTTGCGGCTTGGTTTCCCTTTGTAATCCGTGATTGTTTACAAGCCCTGCCATATCTGATATGCATCAGAGCCGGTGTAGTAGGATTCGATATTGGTCCTGTATTGACGCTTTGCCTGTAGTAGCGGAATTTTATGTAAGCGTATGGATTAGTGTCCTACTCCATGAAAACGTCAACTCTTGCCTTTAGCTCAGTGCGGATGTTGCCTGAAATCCATGGTTTCTGGTTGGGATATGTACGCATGGTCGCTTTGGGGATGACGTAGTTGATGCACTTATTAATAACTGATGTGGTAATCGGATGAATCCCAGAACATATTTCAGTCTGTGCTAGCGAAACAGTCCTGTAGCTTAGCATCCGAGTCATCTGACCACTTCCGTATTGAGCAGGTCATTGGTACTTCTTGTTTGAGTTTTTGTTTGTAAGCAGGAATCAGGAGGATAGAGTTATGGTCAGATTTGCTAAAAGGAGGGTGAAGGAGAGCTTTGTATGCGTCTCTGTGTGTTGAGGAAAGGTGATGTAAAGTTTTTTCTCCTCTAGGCGCACAGGTGACAGGCTAGTAGAAATCAGTTTTCCTGCATTAAAGTCACTGGCCACGAGGAGCGCTGCCTCTGGGTGAGCATTTTCTTGTTTGGTTATGGCAGAATACAGCTCATTGAGTGCAGTCTTTGCGCCAGCATCGGTTTGTGGAGGTAAATAGTATGGTCTACAGCTTATCATTAAATATTTTAACTCAGACGAGCAGAATATTAATATTAGCGATCGTGCACAAGCTGTTGTTAACAAAGAGACACACAACCCCTCCCCTGAGCTTCCCCCTGAGCTGACTTTCTGTCCTGCCGAACAGCTACATTATCTTTACCATGTCCTTGTTCAGCCATGACTCAGCGAAACATAGGATATTACAGTTCTTCAGATCACGTTGATAAGAGCTCATCCAGTTTGCCAATAGAACGGAGGGTAGAGGCGATTTATCCACTCTCTGATGTAGTCTTGTTAGGTATCCCGCACACCGGCCTCTATAGTGCCATCTCCTCTTTCTTCGAGTGTCTGGGATTTGGGCCTGGTCCGGAATAATCAATGTCTTTTGCCTCCGACTCATTTCTATAGAAATCCTCGTCCAAATCGAGGTTAGTGATAGCTGTTCTGATGTCCAGAAGCTCTTTTCAGTCATAGGAACCCTAAAATCAGCATGAAAAAATACACAAATTAGCACAATTGGTCAGGAGTCCGTAAAACGGAGACTATTCCCTCCAGCGCCATTCATCCATCTGCTCATACAGGATGTGTTATACCAAAGGATATGTAAAAGCTTTCAAATAGCTTATTAAAGCTATCCAGACTTTGATATTATAGTCGACCAATGCCTACTACCATTCAGTAACCACTGCATCTGATGTAAAGAGAAGAAGTGTTAAAAAGTGTAGCCCCTCTGCCCCCCTCTCGTCTCCAGTGCCCGGCCCTCCAGTGGGCATCCTGTTCCCTGAGGTCCGGACCACCTCGGTGCGTCTCATCTGGCAGTCCCCGTCTCAGCCAAATGGCATTATCCTGGGTATGTGATTTAACCTTTGACCCTGACCACACCTTGACCTTTCACCTTTAACCTGTCCAGACTCTACAAGAATGACCCTCTCATACAGCAAGCAAAAACAACACTTATTTTGACTATAATACTTACAAATAAATCGATTTTGGACCTAGCATCGTGGAACGAGCCTGATCCCTTTGTTCGCCATTTTTGTGTCAGGCAGAATCACGTTTCATGCTGAGTCCCTGTTTCTTTTTTAGGGGACATTTTGAAGAACATTTGAAGGAGTTTATCATAGCTTTTCTTTCTGACTCTCTCTCTCTCCTGTCATGTGTGTTTCCTTTCTCCTCCTCTCAGCCTATCAGATCACGTACCGTTTGAACTCGAGCAATAGCAACACGGCCACAGTGGACGTGCTGAACCCGAGTGCTCGTCAGTACATGGTGACGGGCCTGAAAAGAGATTCAATGTATGTGTTCCGCATCACAGCCCAGACACGCAAGGGCTGGGGAGAAGCCGCAGAGGCACTGGTGGTCACCACCGAGAAGAGAGGTAAACATATGAATTGAAACCTATGTTAGATGAAGTATTGTATCACATTAGTGTATAACCTATTGTACTTGGTGAATGTACCAAAAAGTGAGGTTACTATAGAAACATGGAAATATGCGTTTTAAGAAGAAGTAGTATAAAACATTAGTATATGAGTTATTGTACTTTATAGAACATTCCAGAACTTATTGTATATTTTGTGTACTTTGATGAAGTTTTATGTGACATTACCATGTGAGTTATTGTACTTACAGAGCATACCACAGAATATTGTCTACATGTGTTAGAGTGCAGACATGTTTATATTCTCAGTGTTGACACAGCATGCTAGAGTGGCTGAGGTGAGTCAGTCAGTTCTGTCAGTCACTTACAATAAACAACAGAGCATCCCAACGAGTTCAGAAGAAACCCTCATCTCATCTGATAGTAGTTTACAGATTCAGCACAACGGTTTTACATTAGTTATATTCCACCCAGTTACATCTGCAGTAATCAGCTATTTGTTTTGTGTGTTTATACAAGCACTTTTAAGTTAGTGAGTATTGTAGGCTATTGTCTTTTGAGTATGGTATAAGTCATTTATTTAACCTGATAAAAGCTTGTACGCAGATAACTATAATATAGCCTGAAAACTGTTACCTACCATAGAACATGGGCGTGTTGTTAACACTCTCTCTCTCTCTCTCGCTCTCTCGCTCTCTCGCTCTCTCGCTCTCTCGCTCGCTCGCTCGCTCTCTCGCTCTCTCGCTCTCTCGCTCTCTCGCTCTCTCTCTCTCTCTCTCTCTCTCTCTCTCTCTCTCTCTCTCTCTCTCTCTCTCTCTCTCTCTCTCTCTCTCTCTCTCTCTCTCTCTCTCTCTCTCTCTCTCTCTCTCTCTCTCTCTCTCTCTCTCAGCTCGCCCCCAGCCCACCAATCGTCCCATGGTGCCCCAGAAGGATGTTCAGGCCCGCAGTGTGTTGTTGTCATGGGAACCAGGCAGCGACGGCCTCTCTCCGGTCCGCTACTACACCGTGCAGCTGAGAGAACTGCCCGACAGCAACTGGACTATCCACTCTGCCTCGGTCACCCACGAGGCCAGCTCCTACATAGTTGGCAGGTACAGTATGCACCCTACCTAGCACACTACCCAGCACCCTTCCTAGTGCACTACCAGTAGCAACTGGACCGTCCACTCTGCCTCGGTCAACCACGAGGCCAGCTTCTACATAGTTGGCAGGTACAGTATGCACCCTACCTAGCACCCTACCTAGTGCACTAACAGGGGGACATAGTTAAAAGTTTTCTGTCGCACAGTATTTTAGAGATTTGCTTGGAAAGGCTGCACTTAGCCCTAGATGGAAGTTGAATAGTTGAAAAATGTCACTGAGAATGATGTTGTCTTATGTTCCATCGCTTCATGTTAGGCTGAAGCCCTTCACCTCCTACCAGTTTAGAGTGAAAGCCACCAACGACATAGGAGACAGTGAATACAGCGAGGAGAGTGAAGCTATCACTACACTACAGGACGGTAAGAGACTTAACCTCTTTTCACTTTGGGGTATCTTACTGCATTGAAAACAAAGATCCTTGTGAACATCATATTATCCGCACATGATTTGGTCTTCATTGTCCTTGGTTTCGCCACATTGACCCATAAACCATTTCGTAGGCAGGGAGTCTGTCATTTATGTTTTACATCAGTGCTGGGTTCCAATCCCTCCCTGAATAGAATGTCAGGATGACTTAACGTATTGCTGTGGTGAGGACATTATTGGCAGCACTAGAATAGGTGATTTGTTCATCACTATCTGTGTTTGCCGTGTGACCAGCCGTACACGCCAACAAAAACACTTACAACCAAACAATGTCAACCAAGCAGAACTAACTTTAACTAAAGAAATGTTCCTTCCGCAAATCATTCCAATAGCCATATTTGACTTGTTTATCAATGGGTGAGGTGGTTCCTTTATTTGTGTGTTTGTACACCGTGAATACCAGTGCGTTAGTCATTTGTGCCTGGGTGGTAGACCTTAGCTAACATTCCTCTTGGGGCTGCACGTCTTCAGCTGTGTTCTCTGTTTTCTCTCCTGTTCCAGCCCCTGACGAAGCCCCCACAATCCTCTCTGTCACGCCACACACAACTACATCCGTGCTGATTCGCTGGCAGGTAAGAAGAGGTGTGGGGATTGGTCCTGATGTCGGTCTTCCTATCCTCAGTAAAACCCAGTCATCTGTCAGTCAATGGGCGGTAATGAGAGGGCAGCGCGGTGTATAGGGTGTACTTAGACTGAGTGGAACACACACCTTCTCCTCTTCTCCTCTCTCTAACACTAACACCTGAATTAGCAGGCCATAAAGGGGAGATGGAGAGTTCAAAGGTTACTGCCTGTAGGAGTTTTACATCAAGACATCCAAGCGGTTATTGCCAGGCTCTTCTCTCTTTCGCCTGTTCTCTCTCTCCTCTCTTTTCCCTTTCTTCTGGTCCTGTTGTCTCATGTTTTATGACGGGGGAATTTCTCTCTGTGTGAGTCAACCATGGATGAGCTCATTTTTTGAATCCTGTCTCTTCATCTTATTCCTGTTGTACACTGCATGTGGTTGTGCATAGGAGGGCCGACCATAAATGAGATGAGGGAAAGGGGAATTACAGGGGAATCATTAAATCATTTATGCACTTTTCAATTGTGTTTAAATAAAAAGCTGCAGTTGAAGTCGGAAGTTTACATACACCTTAGCCAAATACATTTTAACTCAGTTTTTCACAATTCCTGACATTTAATCCTAGTAAAAATTCCCTGTCTTAGGTCAGTTAGGATCACCACTTTATTTTAACAATGTGAAATGTCAGAATAATAGTTGAGAGAATGATTTATTTCAGCTTTTATTTCTTTCATCACATTCCCAGTGGGTCAGAAGTTTACATACACTCAATTAGTATTTGGTAGCATTGCCTTTAAATTGTTTAACTTGTGTCAAACGTTTCGGGTAGCCTTCCACAAGCTTCCCACAATAAGTTGGGTGAATTTTGGCCCATTCCTCCTGACAGAGCTGATGTAACTGAGTCAGATTTGTAGGCCTCCTTGCTCGCACATGCTTTTTCAGTTCTGCCCACAAATGTTCTATAGGATTGAGATCAGGGCTTTGTGATGGTCACTCCAATACCTTGACTTTGTTGTCCTTAAGCACTTTTGCCACAACTTTGGAAGTATGCTTGGGGTCATTGTCCATTTGGAAGACCCATTTGTGACCAAGCTTTAACTTCCTGACTGATGTCTTGAGATGTTGCTTCAATATAGCCATATAATTCTCTTCCCTCATGATGCCATCTATTTTGTGAAGTGCACCAGTCCCTCCTGCAGCAAAGCACCCCCACAACATGATGCTGCCACCCCTGTGCTTCACGGTTGGGATGGTGTTCTTGTCAGAGTCGTGTGTATAGGTGGCAGGGAAGTCAGGCGCAGGAAAATCAAACTTAAGGTAATGGAGTTGTTTAATAACAATAAATAAAACATAACTCCAAAACTATAAATAACAATAAAACAAAGTGGGTACGAGGACCCGTCGCGCACCAATACAAACAACACGAAACTGAACATCAAACAATCTCTGACAAAGACATGATGGGAAACAGAGGGTTAAATACACAACAGGTAATGAGTGGGATTGAAACCAGGTGTGTAGGAAGACAAGACAAAACCAATGGAAAATGAAAAATGGATCAATGATGGCTAGAAGACTGGTGACGTCGACCGCCGAGCACCGCCCGAACAAGGAGAAGCTTCGACTTCGGCAGAAGTCGTGACAGTTCTTCAGCTTGCAAGCATCCCCTTTTTTCCTCCAAACATAACGATGGTCATTATTGCCAAACAGTTCTATTTTTGTTTAATCAGACCAGAGGACATTTCTCCAAAAATTACAATCTTTGTCCACATGTGCAGTGGCAAACCCTAGTCTGGCTTTTTTATGGCGGTTTTGGAGCAGTGGCTTCTTCCTTGCTGAGCAGCCATTCAGGTTATGTCGATATAGGACTCGTTTTACTGTGGATATAGATACTTTTGTACCTGTTTCCTCCAGGATCTTCACAAGGTCCTTTGCTGGTGTTCTGGGATCGATTTGCACTTTTCGCACCAAAGTACGCTCATCTCTAGGAGACAGAACGCGTCTCCTTCCTGAGCGGTATGATGGCTGAGGGGTCCCATGGTGTTTGTACTTGCGTACTATTGTTTGTACAGATGAACGTGGTATCTTCAGGCGTTTGGAAATTGCTCCCAAGGATGAACCAGACTTGTGGAGGTCTACAATTTTTTTTCTGAGGTCTTTACTGATTTCTTTAGATTTTCCCATGATGTCAAGCAAAGAGACACTGCGTTTGAAGGTAGGGCTTGAAATACATCCACAGGTACACCTCCAATTGACTCAAATTATGTCAATTAGCCTATCAGAAGCTTCTAAAGCCATGACATAATTTTCTGGACTTTTTCAAGCTGTTTAAAGGCACAGTCAACTTAGTGTATGTAAACTTCTGACCCACTGGGATTGTGATACAGTGAATTATAAGTGAAATAATCTGTCTGTCAACAATTGTTGGAAAAATTACTTGTGTCATGCACAAAGTAGATGTCCTAACCGACTTGCCAAAACTATAGTTTGTTAACAAGACATTTTTGGAGTGGTTGAAAAACTATTTTTAATGACTCCAACCTCAGTGTATTTAAACTTCCAACTTCAACTGTAGCTAACTAGAAATTAATCAAATATCTAGTTAGCTAGCTCAGCTTTGTAAATATGAGTGTCTGTGAGAGAGACTATGTTGAACATGTCCTAATTGTAGTCTAACATTGTGTCGTCATCACAGCCTCCGTCTGAGGAGAAGATTAACGGTATCCTCCTGGGCTTCCGGATACGGTACCGGGAGCTCCTGTACGACCATCTCCGCAGTTTCTCCGTACGCACTGCCAACAGCCCCTCTGCTACCTGGGCCGAGCTCACCTGTGAGTAACAGCCTTCCCACAACCTCCTTGTAACTTTTCCACAACCTTACATCAACCTCTCCACAAGTCCCCTACAACCTCTGCACAAGGTCACACAGAACTCCATCAGAACATGTACAAAACTTGCCCTCCTTGTCTTCCTGTAACTCTGTGGTTGTGCATGGCAAATCTTACTCTATAGTCTCTCTTATAATCAGTTATGATCAGTCCTATCTTATGTTTAATGTAGAGCTGTTATGTTATATCTGCTCTGTCTGTGCGATATATCATTTCTCTTTGATTAAGTTATTGTGGGTTTCTCTGACTGTGTGTATTTTTCACTGGTTCTTGCACTGTCAGAGCAGTCACAGAGTGCATTAACGCAATGACATGTCTCTCCTCTACTCATGCCCTCTCTCTTCTGGCTGCCCCCACTCACGCTCATGTTTGACCCCTCACCTGCTCCCTCACAGCCCCCTACAGCGTGCGAAACCTGAGCGAGTCCTCTCTCACCCAGTATGAGCTGGATAGTAAGTCCTCACATGCCTGCCAACCCTTCACACTCTGTCTCACTGCTGATGAAATACACACTGAACACCACAGAGCCCTAGTGATGGCACACACACTTGCACACACACACACACATTCATTTAGTTATAAAGCAAAAGGAAGTTAGTCAGTGTGTAAGCTCTAGCCATGTAGATGATTAACCCAGCTGCCTTGTCTTGTGTGTGTCAGGAAATGCAGAGTGAAAATTGAGTTTACTAAATCTAATGAAGTCGTTACCATATTTGTTTGTCTGTTCTGACAGTGAGCTCAAACAGACCACTGTGTGGGCCCTGATTTAAAGATGCCTTGTCTACTGTCTATGTGGATATTGTATGTTCAATAGGATTCGCCGGGAAGACTTGCTTGTCCAGTCCAAGTTTTATGGGCTCATGTACTTGTATTTGTTTTGTTTTGTCAAGCATCACAAAACCAGACGGTCACATATTTTCAGTGTATTTCTTTCCAGTACGCAACAACTATCCAATTACATCCTTGGATAGATTCTAACTACTGCATAAGACATATTTACAAAATCAACAAATGTATTTTCTGGCATGTATTGATCGCCCTTACAAAAGAGGTTTCTGGCATCAATTATCCTTCCTGTTCAAATAAAGGTCAAAATAAATGTTGGGGTGATGGTGGGTTGTTGTTTAATGTCAGTGTTTTTCCTTGTTCCCCAGACCTGAGCAAACACAAGCGCTATGAGATCAGGATGAGTGTTTATAATGTCGTGGGGGAGGGACCAACTAGCACACCACAGGAAGTGTTTGTCGGAGAGGCAGGTAAGTCGCTCAGTGAGGTGGGGAGGTTACACACAACAAACGCACAATCTCTCTCTCTCTCTCTCTCTCTCTCTCTCTCTCTCTCTCTCTCTCTCTCTCTCTCTCTCTCTCTCTCTCTCTCTCTCTCTCTCTCTCTCTCTCTCTCTCTCTCTCTCTCTCATCTGACTACTCTGCATACTAGAACTCTAGACTATCTGACTCACTCTAGAATAGTAGAACTCTAGACTATCTGACTCACCCTGAATATCAGAACTATAGACTATCTGACTCACCTAGAATAGTAGAACTATAGACTATCTGACTCACCCTGCATATTCAGAACCTATAGACTCATCTGACCACCTAGAATAGTAGAACTATAGACTATCTGACCACCCTGAATATAAGAACTATAGACTATCTGACCACCTAGAATAGTAGAACTATAGACTATCTGACCACCTAGAATAGTAGAACTATAGACTATCTGACCACCCTGAATATAAGAACTATAGACTATCTGACCACCTAGAATAGTAGAACTATAGACTATCTGACCACCCTGAATAGTAGAACTATAGACTATCTGACCACCTAGAATAGTAGAACTATAGACTATCTGACCACCCTGAATAGTAGAACTATAGACTATCTGACCACCTAGAATAGTAGAACTATAGACTATCTGACCACCTAGAATAGTAGAACTATAGACTATCTGACCACCTAGAATAGTAGAACTATAGACTATCTGACCACCCTGAATAGTAGAACTATAGACTATCTGGCCACCCAGAATAGTAGAACTATAGACTATCTGACCACCCTGAAGGCAGGGGGATTCTGCTTGTCGAGCTATTCTTGGCAAATGTTTATTGGATTGGTACCATTTACAAATGTATTCAGGTTGCAGGATAAGTTTGTTTTTATTAAATGTGACTGTGTGAGCCTGGGCATAAAGTGAGAGTAGTTTCCCCTGTTCTCATCTGTAAAGCTATCATTCCACACACAGGCAGCTAGACAGTAGTGTTTCCAGAAGCAGTGAGGAGAAAAACCCACTGAAACTGATTCCACTGATATTTCTTCTGTTTTGTTTCTACCTGAGTTTTTGCTAGATTTTTATTCCTTCTTTTTCCACAGTACCCACTGCCCCACCCCAGAACGTGGCCATCCAAACAGCAACGGCCACCCAGCTGGATGTGACGTGGGAGTCTCCTCCACTGGACACTCAGAACGGAGACATCCAGGGCTACAAGGTAAGTTGGAGGGTTTCACAAGAATTCCAAACCATAGAATTCGAATCATTTTAATCATTACAGTCAAAATCATTCAAGTGTATTAACAGTTGCAAGTTTCTGCGTGACTCTTTAATCATAGTGGGATGTAAAGGATATCTTTACTATGAGCTAATATGTGTCTGTTTTCCATATCTCCTCCTCCCTCCAGGTGTACTTCTGGGAGTTCCAGCGTAAGAACGAGACAGAGAGGCTGCGGACCCTGTTCTTGCCAGAGGGAGGGGTCAAGCTGAAGAACTTGACTGGATACACCACCTACATGATAAGTGTGGCCCCCTTCAACGCAGCTGGGGACGGGCCCCGGAGCCCCCCGACCAGGGGCCGCACACAGCAGGCTGGTAAGCATACTGTCATGTATATTGTATACAGTAAACAGTATACTGCCATGTAAAGAAACCCACAGGAGTTGTCTGTTTCTTAAAATGAAAGGAAAGCAATTTTATTGACTTAAATTCAAATTCCTCCTCCAACTCCCTCAAACATTCCAAGGGTTTCTATCTGTGAGCTTTTATACGATGCACCTAATGTTGGTGTCAGCATGCCAAGCCAGAAATGTTAGAAACCACACGGCATAAACATCAGTTCCCTATCAATGGCCTCTTTCAGTCTCTTGACTCATCCGCTGGTTTCCTGGACAGTCTTGTTTGGTATGAGATGGTATGAAAATGTTTAGAGGCTATTTCTTTCGTTCTTTGGAGTTTTTTGTCTCAAAACTCCTTCCTGTGGTTTCTTGGAAATGCATTCTCTCTGGCACAGTGATCTAAATAGCAACATAAGACAGTCGCCAGATTGTTTTTCCCTCCAAAGATCATCCTCCCCCCTCCTTTCTGTACAGTCACTGTAGAAATGTGTTTTTCATCCGATCCCCTTGTAAATTTTTTTGCAGTTTGCTGTGTTTGATATCTCAAGGGGGAGGGGAGGCGTGGGTTGGAAGACACAGAGGGGGGATGTGCTCTAACCTTTTAGGCGAGAGACGGAATAGATGGAAGCAGATGACAAGTGTGTTGAGGAGAGGGCAAGAGAGGGAGGAGAAGAGATACACAGGGCTGATAGCAGGAGGCTCATCACACAATGAAGCCTGTGTTTGAGGGTTCCAAATAGTCCTGCTCAACGACTTAAGAGAACAGGAGAGCTGTGTTCTTTGTACAGTAGTAGTGTCACAAGCTCATCTATGTCACTAGCCTATTATTACTGGAGCCTGACGGTATGATGGCTGTCATGCCCTGGGGACATTAAATGACTCTAAAAGCAAACAGCACATCATCAATAGTTTTGAAATGACTTTGCGTCTTCAAAATCGAGGGCATCCATCACATGCACACATAGGCCTGGGTTCAGAGGCTGAGACAATAAAAAGGGCCTTGGCTAATGCGAGAAAGGGTCATAGAAGCAGGAGCCTATCTCTTGTTTCTGTAGTGTGAGGCAGCTTGATGTACAAGTACACCCCCTGGACGCTAGTCTGTCAAAGGGCCATCCTAATGTACACAATCCAAAATATAACTGTACATTCCTCTGACCCCCTAACCTCTGACCTGTGTCCTCTGACCTCCAGCCCCCAGCGCTCCCAGCTTCATCCACTTCAGTGAGCTGACCACTACTTCAGTCAACGTGTCCTGGGGCGAGCCCACCTACCCCAACGGCATCCTGGAGGGCTACCGGCTGGTCTACGAGCCCTGCACCCCTGTGGACGGTAAGACACCCCCTCAACCTGTTCGACGCATCCCACCTCACATCTGACAACTCACCCATCTCTGAGTCTGCATCCCAAATTACACCCTATTCCTTTGTAGTGCACTACTTTTGACCAGGGCCCTATGGGCCCTTATCAAAAGTAGTGCCCTATATAGGGGAATAGAGTGTCATTTAGGACACAACCTGAGTCTCTCTCACTGTATGAGGGTAGGCTAAACATCAACATACCTAATAACTACATTGAAAAACTATATTTTTCCATTGCTGAGTGAGTGGTGGCCATTATTTCCTTTGTTGACGCCAAATAGCATGCTGAATCAGTTGATAATGTTGCTATGTTAACCCTTTTCATTCATTTCCCATGTATGTCCCAACAACTGTTGGAGTGTGCCAGTGTGTGTGTGTGTGTGTGTGTGTGTGTGTGTGTGTGTGTGTGTGTGTGTGTGTGTGTGTGTGTGTGTGTGTGTGTGTGTGTGTGTGTGTGTGTGTGTGTGTGTGTGTGTGTGTGTGTGTGTGTGTGTGTGTGTGTGTGTATGTGTTGTTCCAATCCAGTCCCTGGGTATTAGCCCCACTCTAAATGTGGTGTGTTTGTCTAGAGTCTACCGTGGCCTGTGCCGACTGTCTTCACTCCCCCTCCCCCCCAGGCGTCAGTAAGATAGTGACGGTGGACGTCAAAGGGGCCCCGTTCTGGATGAAGATTAAGGATCTGGCTGACGGGGTTACCTACAACTTCAGGATCCGGGCCAAGACGTTCACCTATGGGCCTGAGGTGGAGGCTAACATCACCATGGGGCCTGGGGAAGGTTCGTCTACCTCTGGCTGAGGCCCATATCCTGACTTGCAATATGCACACTTAACTCAACCTTCTGTGCAAATACTTAATTGACATCAATGAATGATTTACAAATGCCAGAGTGTGCGGATCTCAAGTTAAGCTTAGGCCCTGAATATGCCCTAATATTTTGAAGGTATATTGAGGTTGCCTGACCCTCAAACCTTTCTCTAACCTTTGACCACCATGCAGGAGCCCCCGGCCCCCCTGGAGAGCCCTTCATCTCTCGCTATGGCTCAGCTCTGACTATCCACTGGGCTAACGGTGACCCCGGGAGGTCGCCTATCACACGCTACGTCATCGAGGCCAGACCCTCAGGTATATACACCCAACACGTGACATACTGGACTGGACTCCACTTGCTTGACTTATTCCTTTTAGCTTCTAGTGGAGCAAAGGGCCTCAACGGTACATCTCCAGCGAACTATGTTCTGGACAGTTTTCATTTCTGCCGCTGGTGGACATATTGGATACTTCCAGATTGATCCACAGTTCACAATCCTTTCCAATCATGCAATCTGTTAACCCAGCTTGGTACTTGCTTCCACAGGAATAATATGATTTAGAATAGGGTGTCAATATGGTCCCAACAGACGATGATGTTTACTCACTATTCTTTTAATGGAGTATTGATTGGGGTGCAGCGGAGCTTGAGACGTAACGACAGGTTTCGTCTGTGATTGACAGCTGTACAGTGGGAATAGAGGAATGATGGATGGAGGCACATAGAGAGGGATGGATTACACCACTGGTGACTTGAGGAATGGGTGGATGGGAGTGGGGGGCACTGAGCCCCAGATGTTAAGAAAGTATCATGCAGATTCACTTGGTAGCATACGAGCCTGTCCCTAACAACATCAGTAGGACTACTCAGCTGTCCATATTACTAGTTACTATGTCACAGTTTTTCATTGTCAGGAAAAACTCCTGGCGCTACTACAGATGAACTTTACCCTTCATATCTCCGTACTTCACTAGTGACATAAACTTTAAATGAACTCTGGTGTTGGCTGATGTTCTTGAGCACTCCATAAACGTCAAACTCCTAGGAAGATTTATGGTTATTAGCACTTAGCTCTTATGGATTCTGGCAGCCATTACAAAAGCAAACATGAAACATCCCATAATATTCCATCTTGTGAATCATACCTACTGTCTTTTTATACGGTTGTGTACCTCTCAAAGACAAGAGAGCATTATGGGAGATTTACAATATATGAATTGCATGATGTTTATATGGTTTGAATTACCTTGGATATAGCCAGATTATGTTTTATACTAACGTATAGGCTTTTAAATGGGCTTTTCTATCGATTATATAATGACTACTTTCAGTCTCGTTTACCGCAGTTTTTTCATGTTTGATTACTACTCATCCAAAAACCTTCTTCTACTTCTTCTACTCTGCCAACAGATGAAGGCTTGTGGGATATCTTGATCAAGGACATCCCAAAGGAAGTGACGTCATACACCTTCAACATGGACATTCTGAAGCAAGGAGTTAGTTATGACTTCCGGGTCATTGGAGTGAACGACTACGGCTACGGATCTCCTAGTCCACCCTCAGCCTCCATATCTGGTGAGTTATTTCATATATCTATGTCCCAAATGTCACCCTATTCCCTAGTGCACTGCTTTTGACCAGGGTCCATAGGGGTGACATTTGGGACACAATGGTAATTGAACTTCAGGTTTTCATGTTAATCAATGAGAAAATCTTACCTCATTTTATAGAATTTAAGAATAATCAGTGTAACAGAAAATATAGAGTTTTCAGATGCTACCTTTGCATCAGTGCTCCCTGCTCTGTCCTTGTGTTTAGTCCAGTTGTTATATTGCGTGTGTTCTTCTCCTCTAGCCAAAAAGGTGGCGCCGTTCTATGAGGAGTGGTGGTTCCTTGTGGTGGTGGCTCTCGTGGGACTCATCTTCATCCTCCTACTGGTCTTCATCCTTATCATCAGAGGACAGAGCAAGAAGTACGCCAAGAAGTCTGAATCAGGTGAGAGGTCGAGCGGAAGACATGATCAGCATCATATTACTAGACAACAAGGTCTTTGTTATGTTCCTTTTTATCTCAAAGATTCTGTATTTCTATTCTACAGTGGTCTACTTTTGGCATATAGCCTATGGGGGGAGAGAGAGAGAGAGAGAAGGAGAAAGAGGGAAAAGGGGAAGTAAAGGGGGAGAGAGGGAGAAGTGGTGGATAGAGAGAGAGAGACAGGGAGAAATGAGAGAAAGAGAAAGTGATCTGTAGAGGAGGAGTATAGTAGGGGGCCTATCTAGTTGTACAGTCTGCTCCTCTCTGACATCAGCAGGTATTTCCTCTGCCTCAGCACTTCTCTCTGCTGTGTGGCGCTGCCAGTGCCAGGCTGCCAGGCTGGGGCAACCCACGGGTCTGAAACACAAGAGGTCTTTTCTTCTCTTCTCTCCCTTCTCTCTCGTCTCTCGCTTCCCTCCCTTCTCTGCTCTCTAACACAGAGATACTCTCACAGACCCCCTGTAACCCCCCTCATGGAATACTGGACCGGTGCACGTTTACAAATCAGCTCGTTATAGTGACTAAATGTTTGCAGAACGACAGCTTTGCCGCCAGATGCCCTTGGAGGGGTCTGCTGTGTAAGGGGGGTAGTAGATGTTTGGACCCTTTCCTTCTCGTAGATTCCCACTTCACTCATAGGCAGGGATAATATTCTCATACTGTAGACCCAGGCCCTTGGAGTCTGCTGATCAAAGCACTTGCAAAGCAGGGGGAGAGTAGGTCAGAGGGTAGGAGAGTAGGTCAGAGGGTAGGTCAGAGGGTAGGTCAGAGGGTAGACCAGAGGGTAGACCAGAGGGTAGACCAGAGGGTAGACCAGAGGGTAGACCAGAGGGTAGCCTAGAGGGTAGCCTAGAGGGTAGCCTAGAGGGTAGCCTAGAGGGTAGCCTAGAGGGTAGCCTAGAGGGTAGGCCAGAGGGTAGGCCAGAGGGTAGCCTAGAGGGTAGCCTAGAGGGTAGGCCAGAGGGTAGGCCAGAGGGTAGGCCAGAGAAGCAACAAGACACATTTTAGATCTGTGTCTGTCCATCAACATCATCTCATAAGGCTATTGACCTGGACTTTGTTTTTGTTTAGGTTTAAAGGCAGTTTTTTTGTTGTTGAATCTTGTGGAATCTGTTATCAATGTTTAGATTCCTGGCTAAACTCACCTAATATACTGGTGATGACATCATTGTGGTATTTCCAGTCACTCTTCTAGTTTCTATTGAACTCAGTAGTAACAGTAGTAGTGGTAGAGTACAATACATAGCATATGCATAACATCCATTCATGATCCATCATCTTGTGTTTCTATAGAACTCAACGGGTATGCCCCAAATGGCACCCTATTCCCTATGTAGTGCACTACTTTTGACCAGGACCCATATAGGGTGCCATTTGGGACACAACCATACAATAGTAACAGTACTAAAGCTGATCCACCCCTAAATTTTTTTTTTTTTAAACAGTACTAGAGTGGGCTTCTGTACATGACATACATAATACAACATCCATGCATCCTCTTCACAGCATCACTAACCCCCACCTGCCTGTCCGTCCATCCCTCTGGCCTGTGGTCACACAGTGTCTCCCTATGTGTGTTCATCAGGGAACAACTCTAACTGTAATGCCCTGACCCATGGAGATATGGTCAGCCTGGACGAGGGACGCTTCCCCGCCCTGGAACTCAACAACCGCCGGCTGTCCGTCAAGAACTCCTTCTGCCGTAAGAACGGCGTCTACACCAGGTCAGTAACTAGTATGCTAGCTGTTCTGGTAGACTTCCAGGCATTGCGCTAACGCTAGTTAGCTATGGTTCGCGAAACTACCTTCAACTACCTTCAAACTGCACGCAGACATAAAAATGGTATCCATGACTTCATCTGACTTATTGTCAAAATCTTGCACTACCCCATTAAATTGACTGGTTTGAATATGTTTATGGTACTGTATACAGTACCATACGGTACACAATACTAATTATTATGGTTCTGTGTTTGTCATTGAGGAACACTATGACCTCATGCCTTGAGAAGTCCAACTGAGGCTGATGGATGGATGGAAAGGACTTTATGCTGGAATGGATTGGAATGGATACTCCTATAAAACTCTGTTTCCACTGGAAAACAGTACACACAGAGAACTGCTGCTTTTTCTAATGAGGCAGTGTATTACAGACCTGGGTTCAAGTACTATTTAAAATCTTTCAAAAACATTAAGCATTCGCTTTAGCTTGCCTAGATTGCCAGATGGGCAGGATCTGTACTTTTATGACTATTCTATTGGTTCCATTGCACCAGGCAAGATCCATCAAGCCCAGCCAAAGTATTTGAAATTGTTTTTGAACCCAGGTCTGGAATATTCCACTGTCCACAGCTTAACTGTTGATGAGTTCATTACCTTGTCTCTGTTAATCTCATTGTCTGGCACTTTGGACCAGTGATCTGAATGGCAGCTGACCAAACTCACCAGGAGGAACTGAATATGGATTGAGTCACAGTTATAAACCCATGACCCTTTATTTTCCATTAGATGATCACCCCAGTTGCAAAGCTACCGCTAATTTACCGAAGTTACCAGAAATGTCTATAATTTTGGTAATTTATGGTAATTTTGGTAATTTATACTTGAAAAGTATTCATATATAGTATTAAAAAAAAGAATATATATGTATATATATATATATATGTCTGTGTCCATATTGTCCATGAGTTTCTAGTGGATAGACCATATGGTTCAAGAGAAAATAGACTAATTAATTAAAAAAGCATCTAGTCAACAATGGTATTCTTTTTACTTAACTCTGCAACTCTTCCAACTATCGACTTTTTTCATAATTACCATCAGTTTGGCGCCAAAACATTTACAACAAAGACATATTGACATAGTAAAAAAAAGGTTTAATAAAATATATAAAGGATAATTTCATTCTGAAACCCTCATATTAAACACCAATGGTATTCACTAAGCTAATGGTTTATAATCAGGATAATGTTTTACAGCTTTGTCATTATTCTAAAATCATCTTATTTGATTATTTGATGTATTTTACATGTGATAAGGCCCCACAGAGGGCCAGAGATAATTAAAGACACCTGTGATAATCTGAAGTACCCAACAAGGTACAAGTTACCAAAATCCTGGTAGTTTACTGGTAACGTTAGAAAGTTTCCAGCAGTAATATGCCCTCCCTTTGCAACTGTACCCAGTGTGTATTCATATTGTCTTGCCATATTATGAGCGATCACAGCATTGCCACTATTGGAATTGGTCTTTTATTTCTGTGTTTTATCAGTACATTAGGAATGACCACCACATTGCAATATATTGCAGGCTCTGTGTGGAGTGTGTAATTGTGTGTGTAGTATTGCCAGCGCGATGGTATTAGGTTAGAGGAGATAGTATTAAGATGAGTGTGACTGACTGACTGTGTGAGCATCCCAAGTAGAGCACTAAATAGGGAATAGGGCTCCATTTGGGACTGACGGCGAGCGAGCTCACAACAACCAGCTGGAGAGCCAGGTGCCCTCTGCTCTGATGCTCTGATGCTGGGCCCGGGGGAATTTGCCCTGTCCTTTATCCACGGGAGGTGTGTGTGTGTGTTTGCCCTTGGGGAAGGATCAAAGGTGCCCTGGCCTTTGAGGAGCAGCCAGCTAGCCAAGTGAGAGAAGGGGTGAGAAGAGGGGTGAGAAGGAGTGAGAAGAGGGGTGAGAAGAACGGTGAGAAGAACGGTGAGAAGGAGTGAGAGGAGGGGTGAGAGGAGGAATGCTCAGATGTACCTCTGCTATCTTTGAACTCCCCATAGCTGAGGTGTAAGGAGGGGAATAACTGGAGACTGCTATCCGTACTGGATCTCCTCACTCTGAGGAAGAGAGGATTGAAACAGTGTTGCTCTATTGTGTTGTTTGAGCCAGTGTGTTTACATCTACAGTGATACGTGAAGGAATGAGGGTGTGAGTTAAAGGAGCTTGAAGCACTCCCAGAGTGCACTGTGCTGTGGAACGCTAGAGCACCTATTGTTAATGAGTCCCACGGGCCTGAGGAAGGGGGCAGAGGAGGGGGTGATGTGGGGTGTATGGGTGGATTACACCCCTTAGGCATTCACTATACACCCACCCACCTACTACCCCTACTAGATTACTACCTCTGAGGGTTTAGAGCATGAGGTAGTCACCTCATACAAGTACTTGGGAGTATGGCAAGACTGTCCTTTTTATTTGTATTTGTATTTCACCTTTATTTCTCTCAGCACATATCAAAGCTGCAGGCAAGTTAAATCTAGACTTGGTTTCCTCTATCGTAATCGCTCCTCTTTCACCCCAGCTGCCAAACTAACCCTGATTCAGATGACCATCCTACCCATGCTAGATTACGGAGACGTAATTTATAGATCGTCAGGTAAGGGTGCTCTCGAGCGGCTAGATGGTCTTTACCATTCAGCCGTCAGATTTGCCACCAATGCTCCTTATAGGACACATCACTGCACTCTATACTCCTGCACTCTAACTGGTCATCTTTGTTAACCGTCGCAAGACCCACTGGTTGATGCTTATTTATAAAACCCTCTTAGGCCTCACTCCCCCCTATCTGAGATATCTACTGCAGCCCTCATCCTTCACATACAACACTCGTTCTGCCAGTCAGATTCTGTTAAAGGTCCCCAAAGCACACACATCCCTGGATCGCTGCTATTTTCAGTTTGCTGCAGCTAGCGACTGGAACAAGCTGCAACAAACACAAAAACTGGACAGTTTTATCTCAATCTCTTCATTCAAAGACTCAATCATGGACACTCTTACTGACAGTTGTGGCTGCTTTGTGTGATGTATTGTTGTCTCTACCTTCTTGCCCTTTGTGCTGTTGTCTGTGCCCAATAATGTTTGTACCATGTTTTGTGCTGCTACCATGTAGTGTTGCTACCATGTTGTTGTCATGTTGTGTTGCTACCATGCTATGTTGTCATGTGTTGCTACCTTGCTATGATGTTGTCTTAGGTCCCTCTTTATGTAGTGTTGTGTTGTCTCTCTTGTCGTGATGTGTGTTTTGTCCTATATTTTTTATTTATTTTTGACATTTTTAATCCCAGCCCCGGTCCCCGTAGGAGGCCTTTTGCCTTTTCGTCGGCCGTCATTGTAAATAAGAATTTGTTCTTAACTGACTTGACTAGTTTAATAAAGGATAAATACATTTTTAAAAATACAAAATTTGGTGGTTTACGAGAGGGTAAAGAGTGTGCTACTACCCCTCTACACTTGAGAACTGTTAAATATTTCACACCTCACTCAACAGTGGATGAGCGTCTGAGTGATGGGGGAAGAGAGGGAGGCGGAGGGTTAAGGGAGGGAGGGAGGGAGGGGAGGAGTGGGTCTTGAGCAGAGCTTCCTCTGAATTGTTAAACAAGAAGTTTATCATAATCTCCCACAGGGCCGACAATAACATTTCTTCACATTCACTCCTTAACCCTGTCTGCTCATAGCAGGGCTATCCCAGCCACGACTAATCTTGTGGAACCAGTCCTTACTCACAGAAGAGACTATTGTGGAACAGCCCAATGTGCATCTTGTTGTAACGTCTGGTGCGTGATATTAGCCCAGGACCAATAAGCAATTTGAATTAGTAGTGGAGATTTGTATAGATCTTACTGCAGAGGGGAGAATGTGATGGGACGAAGTTACAGGTTTGTCATTGAGAGTTTGTGTTGACATGTTATAACACAGTGAACTGCTTTTTATCTAAATGACGAAGGGAGTCTTGTCTATGTCAGTCTGGGGACGTTAAGGCCAACAGCAGACAGACATCAGACTTGGGCTGGGCTGGGATAGGCTCTGATCCAACAGCAAATGGACAGCAGACTTGCTCAGCAATTCCTCCAACGGCTCCAGGAAGATGGATGTTAGCGTTGTCCAGGTTCCAGACAGCTGGGACGTGACAGGGGAGACCTGAGCTAGCTCAACATGATCCGGACCTTATCTGGAGGAGCAAGGAGAATGTTGCAACTTATGTTGCAACTTGTATCACTTATCAAGCGGTGCAGTCCTTCATTAGTGACTGTGTGTCCTCCTCTATCTAACAGGGCTGTCAGCAAGGTCACAGTGGTGGAGGTTATAGGATCAAGGATCTACTAACAGCCATTTATGGGCCAAAATGAAAGGTCCTGAACTCCCCTTTCTGAAAAGTACTTTTACTCTCATGGCTAACTACCAGGAAGTTTGAAAAGACAGGCTGAGTTGGCGGGAGCTTATGTTCATGACAGCTCTTGTTAAACAACTTGGATGCAGTGAGAAGTGTTGCAGTAAAGTCATCTCAAGCAAATTTGGTGATACACAAAGCAACTCAAACAACATTGAAATTGCATCAATTATATCCTTTTCTTAAATTATTTTTTGATATACATTTCACATTTAGCATGTCTCTTGTGATGCTGTTCACAGCATCACTGACAGATGTGTTGACTTGACAACTGTGTCTGAGTTTTGACTGACCCTTCCGCCCCTTTTGTTCCATGCTGGCTGAAGACATAGCCAGCTAGTAACACCAGACACATATGAAAGAGATGAAAGAGTAAATATATAAGTATCTTTGCCATAGATGAATGGGGTAAACTTTTAATTATATTTGCTGACAACTTAGTCAGATATTGGCACCAGTAGAGTATGTAGCTATATAAACCACAACCCTCTGCAAACACACCTTCTATGATGTTGGTTATAAGGCGGTACTTATTTACATTAGGTAAGAGAATATTATGTTACCATTGGTGTATTAAAATGAGGGTTAAGGTGATGTCACCGTATCCCATTAATATTCCAACCTCCTGAATCCAAGTGTTTGACATGGGGAGGAGACCAGTAACTTTATGATCAAACTTCATCAATGTAGAAGCAGCAATTATTTTTCATACTTTGATCAGGTTTCCTTCAAATATCATCCAATTTCAAGAAAAAAATGTTTTGGACTGTTCATGACCTTTAACTTATAGAACATGTCAATAATACATGAATAGATTTCCATTGTGATCATTTCACTCCTGCATCCAAGAATATTACATGTAATCTTGTTACAAATTATTAACAGTATTAGATGTAATTGAATTGCAGCTCTCCGTGATTCTCTAGGGTTGGGATTTAGTTCAAATTTGTTAGTACCATGCTTGCGATTACTCCCCCCCACTCCCCCACACACACAATGTGTCTATTACAGAGCCCCAGATACAGCAGGACAAAAAATAAATACATGTACATTGCTTTTCTGGCGGGGGGGGGGGCTCCCCAATTGTCAAATGTTGGGGGATAATAGATTTGAAAGTCTAGGTTTAAGATTTTAGTTTCACTTCAAATGGGGGGGAGGGGGGTGTCAGAACAAACGCTCAGAGTTGAACATGTTTCAATCTTTTATTTCAAAGTTTGGTTTTGGGAATGCACTCAACCTCTAAACAAAATATTTGTGGAAAAAATACTTATGCAAAATAAGGTTGATTTTGGACTGTAAAACTGAACAGTTTGGTGTGGCCTGGGGGAGAGAGAGAGAAAGACAGTGAGGGAGAGAAAGAGGGGAGAGAGATTGAGAGAGGCTGTCCCGGCCTAACCAACCAGGGCCAATCATCAAAAACAGATGTCTGATTGTTTAACAGGCTTAGGGACAGAGGGAGGAGAATGTGGAGGAACTTATGCAGAACGCAAAGCCATCTTTTTTTCACCGAATTTTAAGAAGGACCCTTGAGTGCTTTGAGAGAGCTGTTCTGAGGGAACCACTTGTAGGTGTTGTGAGGTCTCTCTCTCTCCCCCTCTCGCTCTCATAACAAGCATTCTCAATACCCTCCCCTTGACCCTATCCACTACACTTATTCACTCACTCCACTGCTCATAAAGATCTCTCACTCCATACTCATAAATCGTGCTCTTGTAAACCTCCACTCCACACTTATCTATGAATGGAGAGGTTTTTAAAGTGTCACCCATGCTCCATGAAACATGGCTGTTGACTCTTACATGGATTTCACGGTTCATATGGATGATAACTTTTACAAGAGAGCGAACATAACCTAACCTACACATCCTGAGCCTTCCTATGTGACACTGCATGGGGATTGAACATAACCTAACCTACACATCCTGAGCCTTCCTATGTGAGACTGCATGGGGATGTCTGCCTATACAGTGAGCTCCTCCACTCCATAAGGGTTCAATTCATGAGTTGGTCACAAGGCTTTACTGAGCCATTGCATGCACAGGCAGCCCACAGTGTTTAATCAGAAGAGATGATTAATGCTGACTGCAGGCAGGCTGGGATCTAATGGCTGTCCCATGATCCTGATAATAAACAACCCTGCCCACTTCCCACCACTACCCAAACCAAAAGTCAATGTAGTGTCTCCATCAGATATTAGAGGGAACACTCTTTTTATCCCTTGAAAGTAGACTATCAGTGTTAAGTGCCTGGAGAGTTCAGTACATTTCACTGATCATCCGTGTGTATCCTTCAACTGTTTCCCTGATTCCTTTCATACAGTTTCTCTGTGCCATGTCACTCTGATGTGTGAGCGTGATTTTTTGTGTGATTTAATACAATTTGCTTAAAAGGATGGAACTTTCTGTTTCCAAAATGCTATATATCCATTTTCAGAAATGTTGGAAAATTAGCTTGTATTGTTTAAAAAACTTATGAAAGAGATTGGTGTGTTTTTTCACTATCTAATCATGGCATGGGGTTATTCGATGACAGCATGTATTTGTTTAAAATCCATCACTTGATGGTTTCATTTTACGGTATGTATATATATATATAAATATATATATAAATATGGTCCTGTCTCCTCAGGTCTCCTCCTCGGCCCAGCCCAGGCAGTCTAAACTACTCTGATGAGGATTTGAGCACCACCAAGTACAACGATCTGATCCCGGCTGAGAGCAGCAGCCTGACCGAGAAACCATCTGAGATATCAGACTCTCAGGTACCAACAGTATGTACTACTACTCTTAACGTCTCCCATCTCACTGTATGTCACACTGTCTGTCTGTCAACATATTGAATCCCTCTGCACCTCACCTTCACATTGATGCTATGCCCCTAGATGCTGATCTAGGGGTGTGGCAACAGCATTTCCCCCACTAATGGTTAAGATTAGTTCTGGGGGGTAGCAGCTATATCCTTGATCTGTACCTAGAGGAAACAGCACGCCAGAGTGATTGGCTCAGTACATTATCCAGGCACCTGGTTGTGATCTAATGTAACCTCGTCTGTGAGCACACTCAGGGCATTGATAGGTTTGGAAGTGAAATGTGTCCCATGTCTCTCCTGGTCTCTATGGGGCTGTCAGTCTGAGCTGGAGGCAGGTTCTGGGAGTAGGGCCAGTGGCCTGTGCCCAGCTCTGGTGGTGGTCGGAATCAAGCACAGAGGATGCACATGCACACATACACACAGACTGGAGTGTCGGCTGTGTTCTCAGGCCTAGACTGGATTCCTTCCACAGCCCTGTCCTCGTCTTGGGCAACCGTTACCCATAATGCCCCTCAATACCGGTCCCAGTCTGCTGTTGGCATCTGCTGAATCAGAGGGACAGACAGGGCTGGGGCCCAATGAACAGCTTTCATCAATGGACTGGATGTCTCTCTCGCTTCCTCTCTCTCATCTTTCTCTCTCTCTCTGCTTCTCCTCTCTCTCTTTATCTCCCTCTCTCTTTATCCCTCAGATCTCAAATGAAATTTGAATCTCGCCTTTCATTTTGATCTTTTTCCTGGCTAGCTCGTTTCCCCCTGTGTCTATACTGATCCCCTTGTTGCTGTTTTTGTTCACGCTCTTTCCCTCCTGTACTCTGCTCTTGTGGTTTGTGTGAAAACCCTGTGGTTGGTAGTCTGGTTTTGATGGCAGTCAGATGAAAGTGAGGGGAAAGCGGTTCTAAAATCCCCTGGTTTCAGCCTTCCTTCTATGTTTTCTTTCATCTTAGAATTTTCTACTCTAGCTTTCCCAAATGATCTAGGACTCTATTCCCTATATAGTGCACTCATTTTGACCAGAGCTCTATGGCACTGTAGTAGTGCACTATAAAGGGAATAGGATGCCATTTGGGATTCAGTTTCTACTAAATCCATCCCAGTGTGAATTCCAAAGAGCCAGAAGTCTCTCTCCACCTTATGGAAAGAAGCTTAGCTTCTTTCACATCAATGGAGAAATCTCCCACCCAATCAACTGCTACGGACAGGATCTTTCCCTACAACCAAAACATCCTCCAATATGAGACATTTTTACATGTCATCATCGGGCTGACATATCTACCGTTCCACACCCCTGTATTGTCAAACAAGTTCAACTACAGTAGCCATATCTAGCCCTCCAGCCCTCCAACAACCCCTGCCACCACCCCAGACTTAAGGGGGCCAGGCAGGAGTCCCATTTGATGGGCTTGGCAGCCCACAGAGCCTAGCCTGTTCCTCTTAGCCCCGCGGCTCCCCTGCCATCCCCTCTGACAGCACAGCCATATCATCACCCAGATGACCAGGAATGTGATGCTCCTTTGAAGTTTTATTGAGAGGATAACTCCAGGTCATCAGCTTTCACACACGCACACGTACACACGCATGGGTTGGGGTTGGGGCTGTCTTCATTAAGCCCTATAGGCCTCCAGTCCAGTCCTCCAGTGGCAGGTATAAGTTGGCTATTGTCTTCCTCTTAAGAAGGGATTTGGAAGAAAAATAAGTTAATGTGGGGTTGTCATGGCAACCAGGCCACCACAACTGTGCCTGGGCTGTCTGCAGGTAGACAAGACAAACAGTCTCCAGAAGCCAGGAGACAGTGTTGACTTAGGCGGTTTGTTCAGTCAAGTGTCACCGTCTCTCTGTGTGTCTGTGTGTGTGACACTCTGGATAGAGACCAGCGGTAGAGAATGGAATGAGCTCATCTCTGAGGCGATGGGAGATGGTTTGAAGATAATGGCTATGTCCCAAATGGCACCCTATTCCTTTTGTAGTGCCTTATTGCCCCATTTCAAAAGTAGTGCACTATAGAAGGAATAGAGTGCCATTTGGAACTCAGCCAGTGTGTTGCTCCATCATGGGAGAGGAAAGAAAATATCTGTGTGTCCTCCACCCATGGACGTTGTGTGTTACTGGAGCTGAGACATAGACACCACATTGAAAAACGTCTGCTGTGTTATGATTGTCTCCCATAACAACGCAGATGATAGTTTTGACTGGAACTACTCCGAGGGTTCGTCTGTAGCATTATTAAAATGCCATTAAGTCATATGATGTCACTTCCTGGAACCAAACAAAAATAGAATAGGATGTGAGTATGCTAGAGTCACTAAAACATAAAAAGATAGAGAAAGATTATTTTAATTAAATGTTGTTTTGTGTCTTCTCACTTTTGTTTTGTATTTCACTTGCTTTGGCAATGTAAACACGTTTCCATGCCAATAACGCCCCTTTGAATTGAATTGAGAGAGAAACAGAGGAAATACTTGACAATAAAAGACTATAATTCCTTACATAGATTTTTGATGTTAAACTGAGACAGCAATGTTACATTTTCAGACAATAGCCCAGATGTCTGTCCCTCTCAAATCTGTCAGAACTCTCTGATGAATATGTGCATCCTAAACAACAGCAGTGTGTGTGCAGGGGGGGTTAAAACTTTGTAGTCACACTAAATCCCTGTCTCAAATGATGTACAGCTGGATTTTAGGGGATTCCGCAATCAACTTTTTATAATCATATTTACACACACACGAACACACACTTACACGAGCGCATAAACACACACAAACACACCTAATCCTCCTCCCTCTGTACTGTCCTAGTGTTTGTCTGCTGCCTGGGGGTCCTGCTGTGCTCACTGTAACAATGATGAGAGTGAAATAGTGCACCCCCATCCTCCCTTTCTGTTATAATCTATCTATCTATCTATCTATCTATCTATCCATCTATCCATCTATCCATCTATCCATCTATCTATCTATCTATCTATCTATCTATCTATCTATCTATCTATCTATCTATCTATCTATCTATCTATCTATCTATCTATCTCCCTCTATCTCTCTCTATCTCTCTCTATCTCTTTCTATCTCTTTCTATCTCTCTCTTTCTCTCTCTCTCTCTCTTTCTCTCTCTCTCTCTCTTTCTCTCTCTTTCTCTCTCTCTCTTTCTCTCTCTCTCAGGGTGATAGGGTGTAGGGTTATGGAGGGGCTATGGGAGATTCTTTTAACCCCAATTCCCAAGATAAAGTTCACAACAGTTTGACAGCTAGAACAGCACTGAAGACCCAACTATGCATTCCACTCTTGCCCCCATCTATATTGAACAAAATATAAGCCCAACATGCAACAATTTCAACGATTTTACTGAGTTACAGTTCATATAAGGAAATCAGTCAAGTGAAATAAATTCCTTAGGTCCTAATCTATGGATTTCACATGACAGGGCAGTGGCGCAGCCATGTGTGGGCCTGGGAGGGCATAAGCCCACCCACTTGGGAGCCAGGCCCACCCACTGAGCAGCCAGGCCAAGCCAATCAGAATGAGTTTTCCCCCACAAAAGGGCTTTATTATTTATTACAGACATAAATACTCCTCAGTTTCATCAGCTGTTCAGTGGCTGGTCTCAGACGATCCTGCATGTAAAGTAACTGGATGTGGAGGTCCTGGGCTGGCGTGGTTATACGTGGTCTGCGGTTGTGAGGCCGGTTGGACGTACTGAGAAATTCTCTAGGACGACGTTTGAGGCGGATATGGAAGAGAAATTAACATTCAATTCTCTGGCAATAGTTCTGGTGGACATTCCTGCAGTCAGCATGCCAACTGCACACTCTCTCAAAACTTCAGACATCTGTGGCATTGTGTTGTGTGACAAAATTTCACATTTTAGAGTGGCCTTATTGTCCCCAGAAGAAGGTGCACCTGTGTAATGATCATGCAGTTTAATCAGCTTTTTGATATGCTACACCTGTCAGGTGGATGGATTATCTTGGCAAAGGAGAAACTCACTAACAGGGATGTCAACATATTTGTGCATAACATTTGAGAGAAATAAGCTTTTTGTGCGTATGGAACATTTCTGGGAACTTCTTTTCAGCTCATGAAACATGGGACCAACACTTTACATGTTGTGTTTATATTTGTTTAGTGTATTCTAGGGCAACGAGTCTTCTGAGAAGACTAGAGATTTTCTCAGAGAATACTGTATGTCACTTTGACTCCACACCTTCTGTATCTCTGTCTCCATAAAGAAGCTTGTCTTTATCCCTGGGTGTTGAGAGTTTTATCTCTAGGAGGACGAGGTCAATGGGATTTCTGACCTATTTTGAGTGTTATTCCATCTCTATTTCTTTTCCTAAGACATCTTTTTTCAGACCAGTTTCCTTCAAGTCATTAGCGAAAGAAAAAAAATGTTCACCTTTATTTAACCTGGTAGGCCAGTTGAGAACAAGTTCTCATTTACAACTGCGACCTGGCCAAGATAAAGCAAAGCAGTGTGATACAAACAAAAACGCAGAGTTACACATGGAATAAACAAACGTACAGTCAATAACACAATAGAAAAAATCTATATACAGTGTGTGCAAATGAGGTAAGATTAGGGAGGTAAGGTAATAAATAGGCCATGGTGGCGAAATAATTACAATTTAGCAATTAAGCACTGAAGTGATAGATGTGCAGAAGATGAATGTGCAAGTAGAGATACTGGGGTGCAAAGGAGAAAAAAAAATATATATATATGGGGATGAGGTAGTTGGATGGACTATTTACAGATGGGCTATGTACAGGTGCAATGATAATGAGCTGCTCTGACAGCTGATGCTTAAAGTTAGTGAGGGAGATATAAGTCTCCAGCTTCAGTGATTTTTGATATTCGTTCCAGTCATTGGCAGCAGAGAACTGGAAGGAAAGGCGGCCAAAGTAGGAATTGGCTTTGGGGGTGACCAGTGAGATATATCTGCTGGAGCACGTGCTACGAGTGGGTGCTGCTATGGTGACCAGTGAGCTGAGATAAGGCGGGGCTTTACCTAGCAGAGACTTATAGATGACCTGGAGCCAGTGGGTTTACAGTCTAACCAGACACCTAGGTATTTGTAATTGTCCACATATTCAGAACCGTCCAGAGTAGTGGTGCTGGACGGGCGGGCAGGTGCGGGCAGCGATCGGTTGAAGAGCATGCGTTTAGTTTTACTTGCATTTAAGAGCAGTTGGAGGCCACGGAAGGAGAGTTGTATGGTATTGAAGCTTGTCTGGAGGTTAGTTAACACAGTGTACAAAGAAGGGCCAGAAGTATACAGATGATGTCGACAGCAGCATATTTTAGCAATTCATCAGCATAAAATTTCAACCTTAAGTTGCTATCAACGCGAAAATGAAAACCACCCTCCGCCAAAGAAAACGGCAGTCAGAAATATTCCACATGTTAATGAGATGAAGTCTTAATCTCTCTAGATACTCTAGTTACTTAACATAATAATTATGCAAAGAGCAGTCTTGGATCTGCCACTGGCTGGTATGGTGTCTCTCTCTTTTCCTTAGATAGAAGGGTAACTCCCCCGGGGACTGTGTAGAGCTGAGTTTCATGCCTAAAGCCTTGGCCCATTCATAGCATCTCCCCTAATTAGCCTTTAATGTGTTCGAAGGAATCACCATTTCACAGGCTGTACCACCTCAGGGCATAATTTAACGCATCTTATTTTAGTGTAGATCCCACAATAGGACCCTTGAGTTTCTTTTGGACAAGGATGTGGAATGGAGAGAGTGAGGAAGGGAAAGGAGGGAGGGTGGAAGAGAGGGAGTGAGGAAGGGAAAGGAGGGAGGGTGGAAGAGAGGGAGTGAGGAAGGGAAAGGAGGGAGGGTGGAAGAGAGGGAGGGAGTGAGGAAGGGAAAGGAGGGAGGGTGGAAGAGAGGGAGGGAGTGAGGAAGGGAAAGGAGGGAGGGTGGAAGAGAGGGAGGGAGTGAGGAAGGGAAAGGAGGGAGGGTGGAAGAGAGGGAGGGAGTGAGGAAGGGAAAGGAGGGAGGGTGGAAGAGAGGGAGGGAGTGAGGAAGGGAAAGGAGGGAGGGTGGAAGAGAGGGAGTGAGGAAGGGAAAGGAGGGAGGGTGGAAGAGAGGGAGTGAGGAAGGGAAAGGAGGGAGGGTGGAAGAGAGGGAGTGGTGGATGGTAACATTTCAGGAGAACGAAACATCTGTTCCCCACACACTCCAAAGCCCTAGTGAGGGTGTGCCGGAGTGGGATGCAATCCAGTGTGTCAACCAGCTACACACACACACACACACATGCATGCACATAACACAAACTTCCCACGCTCAAAGTCTGTACACAAACATGCACAGCAGCAGCATTTCAGGACACAGCGTTAGCAAATACTTCTGGAGTGAGGTAATGTCACTTGACTTGGAGAGGCTTAATCTGTTCTGAGATCAGTGTGAGGGCTGCTTTGCTCGTTTGTCTCTTGTTGTGTTGCTGAAAGTGGAGGAAGCATGACAAGAATGCCTTTCATTCGGTCCCATCGCTGCCTAGTGGGGTTGAAGTGCTTACAATGAAGCTACAATGCTATAATGGGACACTCAGAGACCATTGATACTTCACATTGGATGATGCAAAACTTTTTATAGGGAATTTCCTCACTAGAGAGAAAAATTTTCATGTAACTAATGATATTACCACAAGATTTATTCGCTAAGCAACTCAAATTAAGTTAGGAAACTGTTAAACAGTGTGCTATATCCCTGTCTACTGAAGTGGTTTTAAAAGCTGAGGACTTTGCTGTATGCAATATCTGTTTTTGATTCACTGTAGAAAGAAAAGAAGAGGAGAAAGAGAGCACAGAGGAGGAGGGTGATTTTTCTTGGAATCAGATAGCCGTGGCCTTTGATTTATCGCTGTCGTCAGCTCCTCTGGCAGTTCTAAATTCTTTTGACATACATTAATATAGTAGTTTGGCATGAAAGCTGTAGTGGATGATGAGAGGTGGGGTATTGGGGGGCGATGGGGGCGTGGGGGCAGGGAAGGATGGAATATGAGCGTGGCCATGTGTAACACAGGTGCAGTAGTACAATAGCATGAGAGCTGAGTGTGCTCTCTGCTTTGTCTGTGGAACATCAGGGGCCAATGGCAGCGCCCTGGGGGGAGGGGGGCAGGAGGACAGGGAGAAAAGGAGAGAGAGAGGAACATTTGTGAGTGTAATGTTTACTGTTTTTATTGTTTTTTTCACTTCTGTTTATTATCTATTTCGCTTACTTTGGCAGTGTGACATATGTTCCCAATGCCAATAAAGCCCTTAAATTCTATTTAATAGAGAGAGAGAGTACACAGTGGCAAAATACTTGACCACTGTGACTGACCCAAAATTACGGTAAGCTTTGCTTTGCTATTGAGTAAGGTCACCGTAGACAGACTTGGCCCTCAAGAGAAGACAGGCACACTGCCTACAGAATGAGGTGGAAACTGAGCTGCACTTCCTAACCTCCTGCCAAATGTATGTATGAATTTGAAAACAAATCCAATTTTGATCAAGTCCCATATCTACTGGCTGAAATACCACAGTGTGCCATCACAGAAGCAGTATTTCTGACCTGTTGCCACAAGAAAAGGGCAACCAGTGAAGAACTTACACCATTGTAAATACAACCCATATTTATGCTTATTTATTTTCCCTTTTGTACTATTTGCACATCGTTACAAGAGAGAGAGAGAGAGAGAGAGAGAGAGAGAGAGAGAGAGAGAGAGAGAGAGAGAGAGAGAGAGAGAGAGAGAGAGAGAGAGAGAGAGAGAGAGAGAGAGAGAGAGAGAGAGAGAGAGAGAGAGAGAGAGAGAGAGAGAGAGAGAGAGAGAGAGAGAGAGAGAGAGAGAGACTTGAAACACTCCAAATCAGCGCCACCATCCCTGGGCTGCTGAAAACGGACACTATCTGGAAAAGAAAAACTCTTTGTTACACTATCTTTTGTTATATGCTGCCTTAGCATTTTAGCTGAACATGATGAAAGCTACTGCCCTTGGTATGAGATAGCATTTTAGCATCTTTGGCTGTGATTGGCAGCTTTCTTTAGGGCCGATTGGGTGATCATGAACAGACCCCACAGAGTGGTAAAAGAGTTGTTTCTTGGTTGTTCATCTGGAATGTCGGGTGTCACGAAACAAAGGAGCATAGGCCCCGCATCTAGCAAAGACACAAGTGAAGGGTTCAGCGACTAGAATGTGCCTATTGGAAATACTCAAATTCCTGTTGTGATTGTTTGAATGAAATGGAGAGGAACATTGGGTGGCAGCCTACATCCTGAGGTTGGGCAGGAAGTTCACAGAATACATTCTATAATAATAATACAATTCTGTGGGTGTTTATAGTTGTCCTATTTCACACACGTACAAGTGTGTATAACACGCATGTAAATTGGAAACGTGTTTTTTGCATATCCCAACTCCCCCGACACACCCTCGGAGAGCGGGGCCACAGGCTTGTTTGTCAGATCAGTTTTAGGTGGTGGGTGTCAGGTATGGCTGGTAGAACAAGTGGTCCTCAGTTGGTAGAGCGTGACGCTTGCCAGTCTGGGCTGTGGGTTCGGTTACCAATACGGAAATTGGATGCACACACTGCTGTACGTTGCTTTGGATAAAAGCGTCTCCTAAATGGCATATTTTATTATGTTATTAAGGGAGGTGAGTTGACCGGTGTAGCGCCTCTTAAAGTGGTGGTGATGATGGTCCCAAAGAGGGATCTGAACCAAAGAGGTATCATGGTGGCCGTCATACTGTACTGTGGTGTTTTAAACCATGCATGTCTTTGTCCATGTCACCCATAGGAGGCCCTCGTGTTCTCGTATGGGACGGGTGGCCTGCGTGTGCTTCCACTAAACTGGGTGAGGATATGTGGCTTTCTGCCTGCTTGTGTGTCTGTAGACTGGTAGTAGGAGACTGACTTATCGCTAGCCCCCATCCCCCTTGCTCCTCTCTTCCTCTTCTCCTCTCTTCTCCTCTCCTTCCGTAAAACTCCTCTAGGATCCTGTGGTATCTCTCCTGTGTCTTCCTGGTGTCGTACTGTGTATGATGGATGCCCATAGTAGATGTTAGCTCAACATGTGGCTGTTGTAGTGATGATGGTTTTAACGTTAAACCCAGTCATTCAACCCTTGTGTTAATGATCTGATTACTCTGCACGTCCAGTAACGAGTCACCCTCCTCTCCAATCATGATCATGCATAGACAACCTTGTGTGTTTGGTGGTGGGTGGGTGTGGGTGTGGGTGTTTGGTGGTGGGTGTGGGGGCGTACGTGTGGGTGTTTGGTGGTGGGTGTGTATGTTATCGAAAGACACTTTGCTCTGAACATCCCAATAACACACATTATCACATCTCTAACTTCTCAGGGAAATACAATGCCATCATAAAGTATTCACACCCCTTGTCTTTTTCCACATTTTGTTGTATTACAGCCTGAATTAAAAATGGATTCCATTGAGATGGTGTGTCACTGATCTACACACAATAGCCCATAATGTCAAAGTGTAATTATGTTTTTAGAAATTTGTACAATAAAAATGAAAAGCTGAAATGTCTTGAGTCAATAAGTATTCAACCCCTTTGTTATGGCAAGCCTAAATAACTTCAGGAGTAACAATTTTCTGAACAAGTCAGATAATAAGTTGCATGGACTAACTCTGTGTGCAATAATGGTGTTTAACATGATGTTTTAATTACTACCCAATCTCTATATCCCACACATACACATACAGTGCATTCTGAAAGTATTCAGACCTCTTCCGTTTTTGCACATTTGGTTACGTTACAGCGTTATTCTAAAATGTATTCAAGAAAAAAAATCATAATCAATCTACAAACAATACCCAATTATTACAAAGCAAAAAATAGTTTCTTTGCAAATGTATAAAAATAAAAAATAAACAGAAATAGCTTATTCAGACCCTTTATATTAGACTCGAAATTGAGCTTAGGTGCATCCTGTTTCCATGAGATGTTTTTACAACTTGATTGGAGACAATCTGTGGTAAATTCAATTGATTGGACATTATTTGGAAAAGCATACACCTGTCTATATAAGGTCCCACAGTTGTCAGTGCATGTCAGAGCAAAAACTAAGCCCTGAGGTCAAAGTAATTTTCCGTTGAGCTCCGAGACAAAATTGTGTCGAGGCCCAGATCTGTGGATGGGTACCAAAAATTGTCTGCAGCATTTAAGGTCCTCAATAACATAGTGGCTTCCATCATTCTTAAATGGAAGAAGGCAGGGACTGCGAGATTAATTAGGATCGAAGGGAAAGATGAATGGAGGAAAGTATAGAGAGATCCTTCATGAAAACCTGCTCTAGAGCACTCAGGACCTCAGACTGGGGCGAAGGTTCACCTTCAAACAGGACAACGACCCTAAGCACACAGCCAAGACAACGCAAGAGTGCGCTGGGACAAGTCTCTGAATGTCCTTGAGTGGCCCAACCAGAGCTTGGACTTCAACCCGATCGAACATCTCTGGACCTGAAAATATCTGTGCAGCAACGTTACCCATCCAGCCTGACAGAGCTTGAGAGGTTCTGCAGAGAAGAATGGGAGAAACTCCCCAAATACGGTTGTGCCAAGCTTGTAGCGTCACACCCAAGAAGACTCAAGGCTGTAATCGCTACCAAAGGTGCTTCAACAAAGTACTGATTAAAGGGTCTGAATACTTATGTAAATGTGATATTTCTGTTGTTTAAAACAAAAATGCAAACATTTCTAAAAACCTGATTTTGCTTTGTCATCATGGGGTATTGTGTGTAGATTGATGAGGGGGGAAAACTATTTAATACATTTTAGAACATGGCTGTAGCGTAACAAAATGTGGAATAAGTCAAGGGGTCTGAATATTTTCCAAATGCACTGTATCTGTAAGGTACCTCAGTTGAGCTTGTCAATTTCAAGTACAGATTCAACGACAAAGACCAGGGATGTTTTCCAGTGGCTCGCAAAGAAGGGAACCTATTGATAGATGGGTAGAAGGGGAAAAAAGCAGACATTGAATATCCTTTTGAGCATGGGGAAGTTATTAATTACACTTTGTATGGTGTATCGATACACCCAGTCACTCTAAAGATACAGGCGCCCTTCCTAACACAGTTGATGGAGAGGAAGGAAACCGCTCAGATATTTCACCACAAGGCCAATGGTGATTATTATTATTTTATATTATTATTTTTTGTATTTTCTCCCCAATTTCGTTCTTGTCTCATCGCTACATATCCCCAACGGGCTCGGGAGGCGAAGATTGAGTCATGCATCCTCTGAAACATGACCTGCTAAACACCCGCCCGCTTAACCCAGAAGCCAGCCGCACCAATGTGTCGTAGGAAACACTGTTCACCTAACAACCAAGTTCAGCCTGCAGGCGCCCGGCCTTCCACAAGGAGTCGCTAGAGCGCGATGAGCCAAGTAAAGCCCCCGGCCAAACCCTCCCCTAACCTGGACGACGCTGGGCCAATTGTGCGCCGCCCTATGGGACTCCCGATCACAGCCGGTTGTGATACAGCCCGGGATCGAAAACTGGTCTGTAGTGATGCCTCTAGCACTGGGATGCAGTGCCTTAGACTGCTCGGGAGGCCCGCCAATGGTGATTTTAAACCAGTTACAGAGTTAAATGGCTGTGGTAGGAGAAAACTGAGGTTGGATGAACAACATTGTAGTTACTACACAATACTAACCTAAATGACGGAGTGAAAAGAAGGAAGCCTATACAGAATAAAAATATTCCAAAACATGCATCCTGTTTGCAATAAGGCACTAAAGTAATACTGCAAAAAAATGTGGCAAAGGAATTTACTTTTAGTCCTGAATACAAAGCATTATGTTTGGTGCAAATCCAACACAACACATATTTTGAAGCCTGGTGGTGGTTGCATCATGTTATGGGTATGCTTGTCATCCACAAGGTCTAGGGAGTTTTTTAGGAAAAAAATAAATGGAATAGAGCTGAGCACAGGCAAAGTCCTAGAGCAAAACCTGCTTTCCAATAGACACTGGGAGACAAATCCACCTTTCCGCAGGACTATAACCTAAAACACAAGGCCAAAATGTAATATACACTGGATTTACATACCAAGACGACATTGAATGTTCCTGAGTGGCCTAGTTACAGTTTTGACTTAAATTGGCTTGAAAATCTATGACAATACTTGACAGAGCTTGAAGAATATATATATTTTTTATAATGGGCAAAGAAAGATGTTGCTGTAATCACTGCCAAAGGTGATTCTAACATGTATTGATTCAGGGGGTTGAATACTCATCTAATCAAAATATATTTGTGTTTTATTTTCCATTAAAAAATGATATTGTAATTTTAATTACACTTTGACATTACAGAGTATTTTGTGTAGATCGTTGACAAAAAAAGACAAATCAATTTTAATTACACTTTGTAACACAACAAAATGTGGAAAAAGTCAAGGGGTGTGAATTCTTTCTGAAGGCATTGTATGTGCTAGTATTCTGATAATAACTCCTCTCTCCCTCCCCCTGTCCCATCACCCCCACTCCTCTCCCTCTTCCCTCTCCCCCTCTCCCCTCTCAGGGCAGTGACAGTGAGTACGAGGTGGACCAGAACAGACAGAAGACCCACTCTTTCGTGAGCCACTACATCAGTGACCCAACCTACTACAACTCCTGGCGCCGCCAACAGAAGGGCATTTCCCGGGCTCAAGCCTACAGCTACACTGAGTCAGAGTCAGGCGACCCAGAGCCCTGCGCCCCGCCACCACCCCTGCCCCCATTGCCACCCCAGCTCACCTCCACCACCCCTCCGCTTAAGCTCCAGACCCAGGGTCAACCTCAGGGCCTCCCGCCCCAGGGCCAGGGTAGTCTCTTCAGGCCGAAAGGCAGCCGGACTCCGACCCCCTCTCAGCAGCTCTCCACCTCCACCCCCTCCAGCCACTCCAACACCCTGTCCTACTGGCCCCCCAGCAGCCCCAGCCCGGCCCCTGGATCTCGGGCCCCAATTGCCGGGTTCTCTTCCTTCGTTTGATGCAGAGAGAGGGATCCGTGCTCCCTTCTGAAAACAAAGCCCAACCCGCCACCCAATGTGTGTTTGTTTAGAGAGTAAACACCCAACACACAACAAACAAACCCTCGAAGTCTATCATTTTCATTTTGGTTTCTGTCATGGCTGGTGTTATTCAAAACAATTCTTGCTTGTATTTCTTTTTATTACTGAGTTATGTTTTAAGGATCATACTGTATACAGACAGGACAGAAGTTACATACTTTCTTTCAGTACTTTTTTCCTCTTGTGTGCGTGCGTGTGCTGGTATAGTTTTATTTTCATTTTTTAATGACGACAGCTACTGAGACAGCTCCTTAGAACATGATAGTATCTATTCGCTTTTCTGTTAGTGCTGCTGCTTGATCAAGTTGCATGAGGTTTCTTTTGGTATTATTTATTTTTATTTTTCATTGTTACACTTCTACACACATTCAACAAGAGAATAATCTAGTTAGGTTCTGTAAAAAGTCAAGATATTCTTGTAAAAAAATATCTAGAAGACGATAAAAGTGTCATGGCGTCGATCCCCACTCGGATAACAAGCACCAATGGAAGTGGGATCCCAAAATGGAGCCATACAAGCGAATTTGAATGATAGAGAGAGGCACAGGGTATAGAAAGGACAAAGTGATGAAAGTGAAAAACAAGGAGGAGGGGGGAAATTGAGGCCGAAATGAGCCCACCATTATTCTGGCGGTTTTGAGATGCCGGGGCCTGTCCAATTTGCCCAAAGATCTATGGACCATGAACCTCCTTGGAATCAGCTCTCTGCCGTGGCATAGCCTATAGCACATGCACAATTGAGTCTGACAGCATTTCGATGTCACAGGCAAGTCACATCTCTGTGTCTCTGTGCTGTACGTACTATACAAGGGCCCGGTCGCCTCGCCAGGGAGGAGATGGGAAATGAAGGGAAATGTACTATATGTCTAAAGAGAACATTTTCAGGTTGGTCTTCAAGTTGTTTATTTCATTGTCCTTCAGTGTATCAGACATGCATTGGTTGATTATAAATAGGGATTAATATTGTCCGTAAAAATTACCACTTTTCCTTCCCGACAAACTTACAAGCCCTTCCCGGGAATAATGTTATTCCCGTTCAAACCGGAAATGCTATTTTAAAGCATATATTACCAGCAAAAAATATCTGACAGAGTTATACCACTGTAAATTGATAAATATACACAGGAATCTAACAGTTACTTGTTGTATTTGTTGCATTAGACAAGTTATCTCAGTCAACACACATAAGTATATGAACCCTTTGGAATTACCTGGATTTCTGCATAAATTGGTCATAACATTTGTTCTGATCTTCATCAAAATCACAACAATAGACAAACACAGCCTGCTTAAACTAATAACACACAAGCAATTATACGTTTTAATGTCTTTATTGAACACACCGTGTAAACATTCACAGTGCAGGGTGGGAAAGGTATGTGAACCCTTGGATTTAATAACTGGTTGACCCTCCTTTGTCAGCAATAACCTCAACCGAACGTTTTCTGTAGTTGCGGATCAGACCTGCACAACGGTCAGGAGACATCTTGGACCACTCCTCTTTACAAAACTGTTTCAGTTCAGCAATATTCTTGGGATGTCTGATGTGAACCGCTCTCTTGAGGTCATGCCACAGCATCTCAATCGAGTTGAGGAAAGGACTCTGACTGGGCCACTCCAGAAGGCTTATTTTCTTCTGTTGAAGCCATTCTGTTGTTGATTTACTTCTGTGTTTTGGGTCGTTGTCCTGTTGCATCACCCAACTTGTATTGAGCTTCCATTGGCGGACAAATAGCGTTACATTCTCCTGCAAAATGTCTTAATAAACTTGGGAATTCATTTTTCCGTCGATGATAGCAAGTTGTCCTGGCTCTGAGGCAGCAAAGCAGCCCCAAACCATGATACTCCCTCCACCATGCTTTACAGTTGGGATGAGGTTTTGATGTTGGTGTGCTGTGCCTTTTTTTCTCCACACATAGTGTTGTGTGTTCCATCCAAACAACTCAAGTTTAGTTTCATATGTCCACAGAATATTTTGCCAGTGTGGAACATCTAGGTGCTCTTTTGCGAACTTCAGACGTTCAGCAATGTTTTTTTTGGACAGCAGTGGCTTCTTTCGTGGTGTCCTCCCATGAACGCCATTCTTGTTTGGTGTTATACGTATCGTAGACTCGTCAACAGAGATATTCGCATGTTCCAGAGATTTTGGTAAGTCTTCAGCTAACACTAGAATTCTTCTTAACCCCGCATTCTGCGCTGTGCTCTTGCAGTCATCTTTGCAGGACGGCTACTCATAGGGAGAGTAGCAACAATGTGGAACTTTCTCCATTTATAGACAATTTGTCTTACCGTGGACTGATGAACATCAAGGCTTTTAGAGATACTTTTGCAACCCTTTCCAGCTTTATGCAAGTCAACAATTCTTAATCTTATGTCTTCTGATATGTCTTTTGTTCAAGGCATGGTTCACATCAGGCAATGCTTCTTGTGAACAGCAAACTCACATTTTGAGAGTGTTTTTTATAGGGCAGGGCAGCTCTAACCAACATCTCCAATCTCGTCTCATTGATTGGACTCCAGGTTAGCTGACTCCTGACTCCAATTAGCTTTTTGGCAAAGTCATTAGCCTGGGAGTTCACATACTTTTTTCCAAACTACACTGTGAAAGTTTAAATGATGTATTCAATATCGACAAGAAAAAAACAATAATTTGTATGCTATTAGATTAAGCACACCGTGTTTGTCTATTGCTGTGACTTAGATGAATGACCAATTTATCCAGATAATTCTAAAGGTTTCACATCCTTTTTGACACTGTATTTTAGTTGTAATATAGGACAATGACGCACTGTTGGCCTACTGATAAAATATTATGAGCTTATTACAGCCTAGTGGAAATTATATTCATTTTAGCCTACCATTTACTGAAATATTTCAGCCAGCTTGTTGTTACTTTCCCTCTCCCCTTGCACCTGGCTATCAGTGGATTGCAGGAAGGTTGTGGCTGTTTTTACTTCATGGTAATCTGCTTATTGTGGTGACTTGGTCTCAGGGAACATATCCGATGCTGCACTAAACAAACAGATAAGCAAATGGCCGCAATAGCGGCGGAGATTCAGCACCATGGATGGAGCCGCAGTTTATAAATTTCCCGCAAATCTGACTTTAAAGTCAAGCCCGTGACCTCGCTTCTGTTAGTGTAACATCATGGAACAACGTTGCAAATGTCTATTTCCTCTTGAGTGCTTTTGCAGGCACAATGTATCAGCCTTTTTGTTAACAGTGAGAAGCAGTTTATATTTTGGAGCTTCTGCCAGTGTCACACAGCTAAAGTTAGGAGATTTGTGAATGTGAGATGGAGACTGCGTACCATAACTACGTTGAGAGGTCGCGTGTAGCCTGCTACAGTTTCATGATAGTCAACAATGCCAGTTAAAAATTAAAAGACATTTATTGGGGACTTGTGTTGAGTAGACTGAATTGGTAGGCAGCTTGTGTTGTGATCCCTAGACTAATGTGTGAATGAAGTTGGATAGTTAAAATCCATTTCATGCAGATATTCGCACATGAGTATTTTGTATTTTTCCAAAGAAATTATATATTATTGTTCCAGAGATCGTAATTTTTTCTTCTCGAGAATCGGGAAGGAGCTTGGGATCCCTGATTCCTGTGTTAATCCCTAATTATAACATAGTTATTGTGAGATCTGACACCACTTAAGAATACAGACTGCTGAATGGGACCTTACCAGGGTCTGCGGCACAAATGGCACCCAATTACCTACATAAATAAATAGTGCATAAAATAGTGCACATCCCACATGTCATTACTACTACAGGGGCTCATCAGCCACTATGAGCCTTCCCTTGATCTGACAGGTGGTGGGTGGGAAGACATCTAAAAGCTCTACCTACCCTGCTGATCTAACCTACCCTGTGGAGTCACGACTCACTCACAACCCTCATCAACACACCGTCACCGCACTTGCCCAGTGGCCCACAACAACAACATCAGACAGTGACATTGTCCTGCTTCCACATCAAACTATAAAGAGTGGAAGTTATAAAAACACAGCCAGCATCTTAAGTGTTCTTTGAGTTCAATGGTTCCTACATGCGGGCACACAGAGAGGAGCAGGCTCAGACACTGGGGCCATTTTTAAAAACAGACAGAAAATAGACAGTTCCGCTGGTCTCCACAGAGTTTTCAAACCCAGAGTAGATTCAAGGCAAAGTCTTAACATGTCATTACTTCCACCCTGTGAAAGTGATACTGACACTTTTTATTTTAGTCAAAAAACAACTTTATATCGAAGGAGTGTTTTTGATTTGACGGCCCGCACGTGAGCTTAGCTAGCTAACGTCGCCATGACATCGCCTACAAACGTGATCGGGGATTTCTATTGGAGAAGCAGTTTCTGGAGGTCTTCATCTATAGGCCCTTTGGGATCTCTCTCATTTGGCTCAGATGCTGCTCTCTGTCAGTGACATTATCATGGGAAGTCTTTGAGCTCGCGCAAAGAGATGTCATGGAATGGATTCACCTCTCTCTCACGTTGTGTATCAATGATGATGATGAGGATGAAGATGATGACGAGCGAAATGCACAATGCAGGTGTGACTGACTGTAAGTCCTATTTGAATATGAGACTATTGTCTGTGCTGATGTGTGATTATTGATGATAACACTTCTTCAACATTAGCATTATCCACTGTGTGTCTGGATACAAGAGACTGTACAGGATTCCCAGGAGAAGAAGAGGGAGGGTAGGTAGGTACTGCCCAACTGGCGCCTGCCCTCCATGGCCAGCTGAAAAGTCACATACATTTAAGTACAGACTCAGTGGTGGTGTAGTCACAGTTGTATCATAATTCCAAAATTCTCATCTGCTTTTTTCTCTGTGGGGTGATTTCACTGTACGCAAAATAAGCCTATCATTATACTAAATCTGAATGGATATATGATCACGGTACATTTCCAAAATAAATTATTTTTCAATGGGTTTCCTGGTACTGTATGGATACTGTAAAGGAGGGGAAGTGATGGAAATAGTGGGGGAGGAGTAGACAAATAGGGGAGGGGTTGATGTGAATGGAGAGTGTTCTTGAAATTGTATGAGTGTAACCCTGGTAAAATACACTGAGACAGCGTTAAGCGTTAACAGTGAATGTGTAATTATGTATAATATAATGTGTCATGATAAAAACAGCCTAAAGTGTTCTTTGAGTTCAATGGTTCCTACATGTGGGGTCACACAGATAGGAGCAGGCTCAGACACGGGGGCCATTTTGAAAAACAGACAGAGAATAGGCACATCTGCAGGTCTCTCACTTGGATCAGGTGCTGCTCTCTATTAGTGACATCATAATCGTGGACAGGAAGCCTTTGAGCCGGCGCCAAGAGATGATGTCATGGAATGGATTCACCCCTTTCTCTCACGTTGTGGAACGACGATGATGGTGATGATGACGATGATGAAATGCACAATGCAGGTGTGACTGACTGTGAGTCCTATCTGAATAGGGGACTGTTGTCTGTGCTGACATGTGATAATTGATGATAACACTTCTTCAACATAAGCTTTATACAAAGCATCCACTGTGTGTATGGATACAAGAGACTGTACAGGAGGCCCAGGAGAAGAAGAGAGAGGGTAGGTAGGTACTGCCCGTGTGGCGCCTGCCCTCCATGCCCAGCTGAAAGGGCACTTCACATATAGGTAACTGCCAAAATAATGGAAACACAAGTGAACGAGGGATACAAACTATATTGAAAGCAGCATGCTTCCACACAGGTGTGGTTCTTGTGTTAATTAAGCAATTAACATCCCATCATGCTTAGGGTCATGTATAAAAATGCTGGCCAGCCATTAGTTTGGCTACCATGGCTATGCCCCTATAGGATGACAATGTCCCCATCCGCAGGGCATGAGTGGTCACTGAATGGTTTGATGAGCAAGACAAGAATGCAAACCATATGCCATGGCCATCTCAGTCACTTATGGGAGATTCTGGAGCGGCGCATGAGACAGCGTTTTTCACCACCATCAACAAAACACCAAATTATGGAATTTCTCGTGGAAGAATGGTGTCGAATCCCTCCAATAGAGTTCTCATCTGCTTCTTTCTCTGTCGGGTGATTTCACTGTACGCATTATACAGAATCTGAATGGATATACACTATATATACAAAAGTATGTGGACCTCTTCAAATGAGTGGATTCAGCTATATCAGCCACACCTGTTGCTGACAAGTTTATAAAATCGAGCACACGGCCATGCAATCTCCATAGACAAAGATTGGGAGTAGAATTGCCTTACTGAAGAGCTCAGTGACGTTCAAAGTGGCACCGTCATAGGATGCCACCTTTCCAACAAGTCAGTTCCTAAATTGTCTGCCCTGCTAGAGCTGCCCCGGTCAACTGTAAGTGCTGTTATTGTGAAATGGAAACATCTAGGAGCAACAACAGCTCAGCCGTGAAGTGGTAGGCAATACAAGCTCACAGAATGGGGCCACTGAGTGATGACGTGCGTAGCGCGTAAAAATCGTCTATTCTCGGTTGCAACACTCACATCCGAGTTCCAAACTGCCTCTGGAAGCAACGTCAGCACAATAACTGTTCGTCGGGAGCTTCATGAAATGGATTTCCATGGCTGAGCAGCCGCACACAAGCCTAGGATCACCATACGCAATGCCAAGCATTGACTTGAGTGGTGTAAAGCTAGCCGCCATTGGACTCTGGGGCAGTGAAAACGCGTTCTCTGGTCGGATGAATCACGCTTCACCATCTGGCAGTCTGACGGACTAATCTGGGTTTGGTGCCTGCCAGGAGAACGCTACCTTCCCCAATGCATAGTGCCAACTGTAAAGTTTGGTGGAGGAGGAATAATGGTCTGGGGCTGTTTTTCATGGTTCGGGTTAGGCCCCCGTCCAGTGAAGGAAAATCTTAAAGCTACAGCATACAATGACATTCTAGACGATTCTGTGCTTCCAACTTTGTGACAACAGTTTGGGGAAGGCCCTTTCCTGTTTCAGCATGACAATGCGCCCGTGCACAAAGCGAGATCCATACAGAAATGGTTTGTTGAGATTGGTGTGGAAGAACTTGACTGGCCAGCACAGAGCCCTGACCTCAACCCCATCAAACACCTTTGGGATGAATTGGAATGCTGACTGCGAGCCAGACCTAATCGCCCAACATCAGTGTCCGACCTCATTAATGCTCTTGTGGCTGAATGGAAGCCCCCGCAGCAATGTTCCAAAATCTAGTGGAAAGCCTTCCCAGAGGAGGGGAGGCTGTTATAGCAAGGGGGTGACCAACTCCATATTAATGCCCATGATTTTGGAATGAGATGTTCGATGAGGAGGTGTCCATATACTTTTGGTCATGTAGTGTATGATCACTGTTTTTTCTCAAAATAAATAATTGTTCAATAATGGTACGGATACTGTAAAGGGTATGGAGGAATGGTGTTGATGTGAATGCCGAGTGAAATTAAATTGTATGACTGTAACCATGGTAACATACGCTGAGGAAATGTTTTCAGTAAACAGTGAATGTGTTGAGTAGGAACATCACATGAAATTATAACTAATAATAGCTCATATGCAACAATTATTATCTAAGATTGTTTCCCTATAAAGGCCCACAAGTCTTTCACATATGGATATCCAATACTTCAGAGGAACACTGAGGAGGATGAAGTCAATGTTTGTGTGACCCACTTGACTTTCATCAGTGTGTAGGTGGTGTCTGTGTGTATGGTTAATGGGTAGTGATAAATCATATCAATAGGCCTGTGAAATGATTTTTCGTGGCTACAGCTGTCCCCTCCTGACCTTGCCCAGTCCACCCACTCGGACCGCTTTATCAAGGTGAAGGAACAAAGAGCCTCCCTGTACCTTATTTATGGCCTGCCTTGGTATGGTCTGTCAGCAAACCTTAGTACTCAAAGAAATACTTTCACTTTCTCTTGTTTTATCCTGCTCTCTCTCCCTCCCTCTTTTCTCACCCCTATCCCACTGTAACCAGCTAGCCAAGCCAAACAGAGTAACACAGAGGCTACAGTGAAACGAGAGAGAGAGAGAGAGCGCGAGAGAGTAATGAGGGGAAATTACATAACTCAATGATCTCAATGAGAGGAGGGAGTTGAAAAACATCAATGACAGTAAATCATTCATCAGCTCATCACTATTTTAAGCAGACTGTCCAAACCGCATCCCTGGTCCGAGTCATAGACACAGGCAGACTCAGACTGTGCCATAATGTTGTTTGTAGAGGATGTGTGTCAGATGGTGTTGAAGCTAATGTGATCCCAGTCAACCTGATCCAGCACTAACCTACTAAAATGTCCAAGCCAGGGATATGATTGGTTAGGACAGAGGATAGAGAAGATAGAGTACAGGGATTGGAATGGACTGGCCTACACCCTTGGTTAATCCTTTTGTTGAAAACATATCTCTTGACGGGGGATAGAGGCAGGAGGCTATACCCATTAACTGGGGTTAGGGGACTCCTCAGAGGTACTGAAAAGCTTCACAGAGCCTCTCTGAGCCTCAGAGACAGACATACAGCCTGGAAAGGACATTAAAATATACTGACAGAAGCAAAGTTCAAAGGCCTTTGAAAGATGAAAATCAGGGCCTGTTTAATCATTTTGGGACTACTCCACTCATTTCCATCTGTGGCTTGGTGACTTTTCATAAAGCGATCCTCCATGATTGAATAGGGCTCTCCTTCTCCTAATGCCTGGCTGGGGGAGTTGGGACACATGGACCAGGTTGTAGGCTGTGGCTTCTGACAGAACTACTGTGGGAACTAAGAGACTCCGCATAAAAGCGAAAAAGTTGCTTTTACAAATCACACAAATTGAAATATATTTACTATTTTGCTGCTTTTCTCTGAATTGTATGTATTTGTCACCACATGCTGTAGTTGCATGTGTCCTGTGAAACAGCTGCCCACAAGTGTTTCCTATTTTGGCTAAATCTGCCCATTATAAATGAATTAGCCAGGTTATTGCTTTTCCGGACCCTTTTGGGGTAATTTACCACATGTGGAACAATCTGGGTGAGATGTGTTCTACTTAAGAAATTAGAGGTCCCCTCCCTCTGGGTCATTAAAGTCCCTGTACCCCCTACGCACGCACGCACACACACACACAGTCCGTGTTTGATTAGATAACACACAAGGGGGCACACAAGGAAGTAATCATAAATCCCTGGGCCCCCTGGGTAGAGGGATAGTGGTACCACTATCAAAGCATTGTATTTAGGCACCGTCCCATTGAAGTTCTGACGGACCCCGACTTCAAGAGCCAGCCATAAAATCCTGGACCCCTAATTGGCCTATTATGATATCTAATGACCTCTGATGATGTTATCGGCTGGGCGAGGGACCAATCACATAGCGATGGGATATTTAATCAATAAGGCATGAGGGGGTGTGGTATATGGTCAATATACCACGGCTAAGGGCTGTTATTGTGCCTGGATACAGCACTTAGCCGTGATATATTGGCAATACACCACTAACCCCCGAGGTGCCTTATAGCTATTATGAACTGGTTACCAACATAATTAGAACAGTAAACAAGTAGATTTGCATCATGCCCATGTTATATTGTCTCATATACCACGGCTTTCAGCCAATCAGCATCCAGGGCTCGTACAATTTCTATTAAAAAAATTGATAGAGAACAGCTAAAACATTCCATCACTATGGGTGAGGCTTATTAAGAAGATATATGTTTTGCTGTGTCCAACATGAAAGAGTAATTATTTCAATATAAAAATTAATTAAACCAATAGTGCCACATTTTGTTTTTGCTTTAGTGTTTTCCTCTTATGTCCAACAAATGTTTATTGTTTTTTTATCATTCACGTACGATTGATTTAAACAAATGATGCTGATTGATTTGACAGAAGGTTATGGAACAATACAACAGAAATAGCTTTGGTGATATCAAGCCTTCCAGAGATGATCAATATTCTCTCAGAATATCTTTATGTTATCATGATCTCATACCGTGACACTGGAAAACCAGCTACTAGACACAGTGGTGGAGATGACTGTGGGACCTTCACAATGACAGTGTGCATTCCAAATGTGAAACCTATAGTATCTACCAGGATTTATTGTAATATACTGAGTATGTATTCTGTGTGATGAAATATATTCTTTATGATACTATGATGAGAAAAATAAAATAATTTGAAGGCACTCTAATGCTTTACTGGCTCTGGGCATGACATTGAGGTGACCTGATCTGAATCTGATGATGACAAAAATACATTATTGCCGAAATAAAAAAAATATTTAAAAAATTACAAACTGTTGTTGTCGCTTGCTTTCTCTAAGTTACTATTTTGTGCATGTGTTAAAGCTGCAATATGCACCTTTTTTTAGGCAAACCGAGTTATATATCTGTCATTCTCATTGAAAGCAAGTCTAAGAAGTGGTAGATCTGTTCTATGTGCACTATTTCTATGCTTCCCGTACTTAAGTATAATTTTTGTATTTTGTACACCAGCTTCAAACAGCTGAAAAGACAATATTTTTAGTTATGGAAAATATATTTCACAGTGGTTAAGTGATACAATCTCTACACAATGACTTCTTGTTTTGTCACATAAACTGAAATTAGGTGAACTTTTAGAATTTTTGCAACCAGGAAATAGCAGATCGATTTCTGCATATTGCACTTTTCATATGATCATTATGATGGTGATGGTGATGATGATGATGATGATGATGATGATGATGATGATGATGATGATGATGATGATGATGATGATGGTGATTGTGATTATGAAGATGATGACTTGTAGAAACTGAATGTGAAACTTCACAAAAGAAAAAGAAGCCAACTTGATTAATCAAGTAAGATGTAATTAGTCAAAATGTGTACACAGCTATATTCCTTTTTGACTCAGCCTATATATGGTTACTGGCCCTTTAATAAACCGCGGCAGGAGGTGGGAGAGGTGGTTCTCAGAGAAAGGAATGGGAAGGACTGTTTTGTGCGCCACTGCACTACAAACTTGACGGACGTACATGAGGACAGCGCACCGATAACTTATCTTATTGCTGGGCTGGTGGAAAATTCATAACACTTTGGAGGTGAAGTACTCAGATTTAAAAACTATTTTAACGATATTTGATTCTGTGAAAGGATGAGATCCATTGTCCTTTAATAACAGCGGTTGTGTCCTCTTACTAACGTGACATGTAATCCTGCTCTGTTCAGTGCTCAATTGTGAAATTCAACTTTCTCTTATCTAATTGGAATTTTGTTAACCTCCCTGTCAGGAAATGAAAGTAACATTATAATTGTGGATCTATTTGTATGGTTTGAACTGCTGAACAGCGTGAAGACGTATTTTTCTGTTTCTTTATTACAGTTTCATAACATCTTTCATTTTGCTTTCAAATAGCTTTACTGTTGAATCGGAGGACAAAGTTGGTAGATTATACTTTTTCCTTTTTCATTTCATTTGAATGTCAAATATGTTTGCGGGAAATCCCAGCGCCTTGCAGCTTGTTCGGTTTGACTGGCTGGTTCCTTATGGGAGATCGTAGTCCATTGTGCGTTAACTATGAACCAACCATACAGGCTAGGATTCCCCTTTTCTCTTTATCAATGTCTGTAACTCTACCCACCGCAGAGTATGTTCAAAATATCTTATCATCTCGGTTAGTTTTGATAAGACCCCCATCATTACAACAATTGAACCTCACCTTGGGTGAGCTGCTTGTCTGAAAGTTGTTGCCTGCCACTTTAAATCAATGACCTATGGGATTAATGTATGTATTGCGTAGGCCCTTTGTTACTGCTATAGTACAGTAGCGTGTGCTGGCTGCATTAATTGAAGCGGGAAATATGTGACTAGTAGGCCCAGGTGCAACATTACTCAGCTCTGCTGTCCCGCGCCCGGCCGTTCACACACAGGCATGTTGTTTACAAGCTGTTTTGAAGTCTTGGGTGGACAGATCTGTGAGAAGATCAAAGTAATGTGAGCTACTTGATTCCTCCTTTTATTATATGAACTTTAATTGAGCATAAGAGGATATAAAGAGGCTTAAATGTTTATTTGAGGTTATGAAGTAGTTTATTTTGAGAGAAAAACAACACATTGACGCTCCAAATCAGTAGTTTGTTAATATTGTAGATAGAATGTTCTGTAGGACTTGGCTATATGCTTGGCTTAATCTGAAAATGAAAGATGTGGTAATAGTGCATCACTGATCCAATAGTATGACAGGTTACATAACAATTACTCTACATGGGGAAACAATGAGCATCATCATCTCATGCCATTTTAACATGATTAGAAATGTACAAAAAGCTAAACAAACTAGCCTGGAGTTGTTCTGAGTTGATGCTTTTGTTTATTATTAAATGTTTTCCCTGAGTGTCTCTCCTCTTCCACAGCCAAATGGTATGTTCTTCCAGTTCATTATATATGCCCTGAGGCAACTTGGCACCCCTCTTGTTCCTTGGTGGATGGGTATCACATCAGCTGAGTGATTTCGATTAGCCCTGATGGATAATTACAGGAACTGGTATTGTGTTGTATTTGAGTCATCATGTACTGTAAGTATTTAGGGCAATTATCAGCTATAAACAGTATCAGCCATAACATAGCCCCCAATTGACCACGTATTTTCTCAATACAAGTTCAGTAAGTATGCATGTATGCCTCCCTTCTAGTAGCAACTGTTATTCTAAACAAAAGTATTGAGACATGTTGACAAATGAGCTTGGTTTGGTGTTGGGTTGCACTGCTTTATTTGAAGCTGTGTGATTGATGGTGTCTGGGTCTCTTGGTAACCCCTCTCTACTCAGCTGTACTGGATTCTAAGGTCAGTGTTTGGCATTTAGCAGACAACCTCACCCCATGACACCTGGAGAGGAGATGCAGAAGAATGGGAAACTGAAAGTGGTGCAGTGTGGGTGTTCTAGCTCATGGACAGACAGACCAAAGCTGAACTAGAGGAGCTGTGTGCCTGTCCTCGCAGGCTTTCTAGCTGAGCTTTAGGGAGAGTGATACTGCATTGATGTTCACACTTCTCTCCCCCGTTCTCTTTATATCATTCTCTACTAACCAACCCTAACCTTCTATCGATCTCTTCCTTCCCTGCTCTCCTCTTACAATTTGGTGTGCTGTGTGGACAGTTGGCACACACTCCAGACCCCTCAACTCTGTCTCAAAAGCCTCTCTTGGTCTCCCGGTGATCGTTCCATCCCAATCTATTGTGTCTATTAGTGTGTGTCATCTCTCCCGGAGTCTAGCTGCTTTATAGCTGCATGGGACCTGCTCCCTGCTGGTCTGTGTTGTGAAGGCTGAGGCTCCTGCTGGCTACCTGCCCAGTTCTGCTCTGCACTTCTCTGAGGTCATACTCTCCCTACAGTCTGCAGCACTGGAGAAGGAGGGAGGGAGGATTCAGACGCATTGACCACGGCTGCTTTTCATAAAACCGCTGACTTCAGGCGTCTTTCAGTCAAATTGTGTACATTTTCTTGAGTTGCCAAACAAATTCCCCAGTGATTTGACCGTGAGTCAACGAGTTCAGTGGAAGTTGCATTGTCCTCAAAGTGATTCTTAGGGCTGTAGACTGATACTCATGGCCCATAAGACCAATTTGAGTAATGGTTTTCTGTGTGCACTTGTTTGTGTGTCCTACTTGTGTATTATTGATTTATGTTTTAGTCAAACATATCTGCTTGTGCTTCTTGTGGTCAATTTGCCATCTACAAATGATTTGTAATTATGTTCCTGCACGGGGCTGAATCTAGTTGCTGATCCCTGTCCTAGGGTAAGATGAGAATACCCCTGCTATAGGCCTTGCTAGTGTGTGCACAAGTTCTTGTGGTTGATAACAGGTTACTCATCTTGGTTATATTCCCTCCTGTTGATCTTGGACAGTACTGGAGTCCCAGACAAGGGATATTGTGTCTTGCACAATTACAGGAACTACCTTTCTCCTGAAAGGGAAGCAGATGCCTTTGAACTTCGAGACATCTTGTCGAGGCTATATAACCGTCGAACCCTTTTCAACATTGAAGTAAGAAACAGTTCAACTTGAACATTTTGTGTTTGAACTTTACCTGTTTGAACTTAAGTGTTGAACTTAATTTTTATGGGCCTTAGCTATCTTCACCTGCTGGAACTTGAATGAGTATGAAATGTTTCTGAAATTGCAAGTTGCCTAATTTATAAAACTTGCGCCAGTTTTTAACACAAGTTGGCATTTATAAAAATGTAACTCGACTTGAGAATGTGCTCACCTCCCTGCAAACTTTAGACCACGAGTACGCACATCTGCGAGTTGTTGCAATATTGCAAGCTGGCAAGTAAGTATCTTGTGCAAATGGGGGAAATTATGAAAAGCATCCATAAAAATAAACAGGGAAAGGTATTAACAAGAATGCAACAATTTGCCGTTTACTGAGAAGAGAACAAACAATTACACATAGGAATCTTATAATTAGACATAATTTTCCTGTGTAATTGCACATTTTTTTATTTGCCTGCCCTACAATGTTTCACAATTCGCGTTCAGTCCATCATATTTCGGTTGGGGGGGAAAAGTCCATGCCAAACATTGTTGAATTCAAACGTTCAGCTGACAAGTCCACAACAATTTGCCATTGTTTTCTCTTTCAGAAACTGACAATTCTTTTCCAGGTACAGCATAAATGACTGCTAAAGATTGAAACATTCTGACAATACAGTAAATAGACCAGTAGCTTATGTAAAATATTTAATAGTATGGGTAGGTCACAGTATTGCTGTGAGATAGGAGAGAGACATCGTTGCCTATTTAATCTTAGAGCCTAAACAGAAGCAGGACATATAAACACAATCTATTGATAAACTAAATATTGAACAACAATCCTTCTTTTGCATGCTGTGGCCTAATGCCAATAGTTCCAAATTATACAGCAAATAAAGGGCATTATTGTCACCATAAGGTGACTGAGTTTTCCAGGCAGAGTTTTAATGCTCGTTCACTCATGCAGGTTTACGACAGGTCTGTTGTATAACGGGAAACATACATATTTATGCCATGAATCTTTTATAAATGTATTTACGCAACTGTTATGGACGCTGTCAACTGAGATTGTAGTTAGCTAGCTAACCCTTGGAAAAAGGCAACCACATTCCAGCTCTTGTGGTCACTAGGCTGTAATCCTATGACCCTCCTCTGAGCTACCTACAGGGTTATCCTGTGGCTCTGTAACTCTAGTGCAGTGGCTTACTACACGTGGTAATTTCTCGTCAACAAAAATAATGGCCATGTCCGAATACCCATACTTTCGTTCTAAATAGGCCATTTGATTATGCGGAAAAGGAAAGTGTAATACCATGCGATATTTAGAAAGTCAACTATACTTTAAATGCCCGGATGTCATACTCTTTTCTAACTAGTTTTTGTTCTCCTTAATAAAATGACTACGTATTGCATCGTAGGTTACATCTTTGAAAACAAGTATTTTTGGGGAGGGGGTGGGGATTTCTGTTTTCTTACTGAAAAGTATTTCTTGTTCTCTTGGCCTTCGTCAGCGCTTTTAAACTAAGTACTTAACCATTTCTTTTTATTTCTGAATGTGACGGCACCGGGGACTCGGGCTGTAGCTGCGTTATTGATGCCATGTTCATCTTTTTATTTGAACATGGATTGTTTTAGTTTGTAAACTAGGCTATCTCGGGGCTCCCAAGTGATGCAGCCGTCTAAGGCACTGCATCTCAGTGCTAGAGGCGTCACTACAGATACCCTGGTTCGAATCCAGGCTGTATCACAACCCGGCCGTGATTGGGAGTCCCATAGGGCGGTGCACAATTGGCCCAGAGTCGTCCGGGTTTGGCCGGTGTAGGCCTTCATGAATAAGAATTTGTTCTTAACTGACTTGCCTAGTTACATAAAAAAATATATATTTCATTTATGGATCAAGCCTTAGAAATAGTCTGCCTATAACCAGCCTGAGTAGGCTTGTAACTCCATTCCTATTCTATTCATAGTTTAGAGAAATTAATGGAATTGGAAACTAGCTATTATCAGGCTGTTGAATTTGGAATAATCCACCTGCACTCAGCCCATCTACTCAGCAAGTCAAGAGCTGCTGCGTACTTTTTACTAAACAGTACGTGCTAAATAATATGCGACGAGGAGCACATAGTATGCTATTTAAGTATGTAGTACGTTAGTATGGGTATTCAGACAAGCCAGTGACAAAAATATTAGTCAAACATATATATTTTTTAAAATTTGAAAGATTGTGAGCTTTACAGTGATCAGCAGAATTTTAATATTAGCAGTACAGATGCGAAGTGCAGTTCTGTACAGCAGTGGGAAGGATGCGCTGAACCTGTTCAGTCTACATCAGCTGGTGAGCTGCGGGGGAGCAAGCGATAAGGCACATCGCGCAGGCAACTCTTGCTTTCCTGTAGCTAACCAGTCACCAGCCTTCTAGTTAAGGGGCCACGTTTAGTTGCAAAACGTTCTCTAGTTAACTACCCTTGCTTAAGAAACACAAGCTGCTTTACGAAATAAAAACAATAGCAGCATTGAGTTTAAAGGTAAAACCACAGTTTAGCTATTTATTTTTATTTTTTTCCCCCTTGCGTATAGAAAAGTAGGCTGTCTTTGAATTTGTAGTCTTGCTCAACTCTCCCACTTTCTCCACTGCATTTTATAGCCAGGTTCTGCAGCCAATGTAGCCAAGTCGCATTGTGTGCGTTTCATGCATTGTGCGTTTCATGTTTGGGGAATATCATTTTCACCATAAAAATGCACCTTTATAATAAAAGCATTACATGCATAATTGCATTTGCGGTCACTTTTGAGAATGGTGTTTTCCTGCTAATTGATTGCATTTTGGAACATTCAAGCTGTCACGCCATGACCTGAGATATCTCTGTTTTCTTTATATTTTGGTTAGGTCAGGGTGTATTTTGGTTAGGTCAGGGTGGGTACGCTAGTTTTGTATTGTCTAGGGTTTTTGTATTGTCTAGGGGTTTTGTATTGTCTAGGGTTTTTGTAGGTCTAGGGTTTTTTGTAATTCTATGTAGGCCTGATATGGTTCCCAATCAGAGACCGCTGTTTATCGTTGTCTCTGATTGGGGATCATATTTAGTTAGCCATTTCCCTTTTGGTGTTTGTGGGATCTTGTCTACTTTGAGTTGCCTGAGTGCACACCTGTAGCTTCATGTTTCGTTTGGTTGTTTGTTGTTTTGTTTAGTGAGTTTCTCTTTATAAAAAATATGTGGAACTCTACTCACGCTGCACCTTGGTCTCATCTTTACGACGAACGTGACACAAGCTTATAGTCAGTCTACTGCCTTGCGCACATTGCTGCGCTTATAATGTGAAGAAATTGCCTAATAGTTTATCAATATTTTAAGCTAAACATTTTGATCTGTTGCATCAGCCTCATTGCTTGAAAAAAAAAATTTGATGCAAAAGGTTGTATTTAATTTGGGATCTATCGCATCTCACAACTGTCCCAGACTTTGCTTGGAATATTTATTTCTCGCATAGAATAGTTCAACTTTTGTACTATGGGGGATAGTAGAATGACCTAGGTTTGTTAGGCCTATTCATCTTGTCTGACAAAGTAAATGTGGACTTTTTTTCTTCTTTCTTTTTTACCCCCCCCCAACATCTTCAATATTCAGGTGCGTCCCCGACGTGCCTGTCTACACTTGTAGCCTGTGAGAACGACCCGAGCACATGATGGGCATTAGCTCAATTCTTATTAGCTATCTAAGAGAGCCATGTGAGGGAGAGGTACTTTGGAGCACGCAGCCAGAAGATGGAAATTATCATTGTTATTTTCAGCCCAAGGGCACAATGGACACTGGCTGCAAAAGGCATGGACATTTTTTTTAGGCCGCACAAAGGGGATGCCACCGGGAAATTTGAGGCATGATCAAGTACTTGTCAAATTGTAAATGAGAGACTGATGAAGTGCGTGCAGCCTGCTCAAAAAAAACAAAGCAGAGCTCATGTCTTTCATGCAACTTTTTTCAAATCATTAATCATATTATGCAGCCTTAGAATGTATTCAAAATCAGAACTAAAGTGTCATAACTCTAAATGAAGCATAATAGGAGGACCTTTTTCTTTTGGTAACCGCTCGACACACTCCCTCAAATTGACTGGAGAAAATATCCTTTCTATTTTATTCAGCCATCTTCTGTTGTATTCTTCGTACTATAAAATAATGACACATAATTCTAAGCAAATCTTGTCTGCTAAATAAACTAGTGTAGCCCACAGCTGTATGGCATTCTGTTTTTCTGAAATAAAACATTTCTTTATATCATGCTTCTATAGACCTGTCCTTAAACAAATCATGGATTTATTGTGATGGTGTAGCCTATATTAAACTAATTGATTTTTGTAGATTTATGTAGATGTTCCAAAGGTCTGCATCAGCGGCTTGTAGGCTGTGTGGAAGCCAGGAGATGCAAAATGTGTTTATTAATTAACGGTCAATTACCGTGAGACCAGCAGTTATTTGCTTGACAATCACCGACTGACAATTTTTATGGCTGCCACAGCCCTACTATGACTAAACAAAATGAACACTGGTTACAACCCCACCAAATGCCTTGGGCCATGCCGTAAAGGACAGAGTTTAGCCAGGGATAGGTAGGATGATACTCAGAAGCTAGCTGGCTCTTAGCGCTGTGGTGAGATGCACCTGATTCTATACGGGGAATTCCAAAAACCTACCTGCGTTGGTTACGGTCAATGTAATTTGACAAGCATTTAGATACATTTCCAGCCAAACCGGCTGTGTATGAATCTGTGGTTCAACACTACTCCGGGCTGTTGTATTCAGTTTCTGCTTGACAAGATTGATTGTGATCTAATGGTTGTAGGACTACTGGTTCTACTGTAGCACTTGACCATCAGCTATTTTACACAGCTTCTACAGTACAGTTTTTAGCCTGAAGTCTAGGTTTGAATGACTCATTATTATGACAAGTGTTTAGAGAATGGATGTGGAGAAGCTGTGAAATTTCAGATAATACTACCTTATTAGCATGTCCTGAGCTAGCTCAAAAGTAAAGACAAAAAATCATGTAATTTTCTCAGGGTTAGTCACGTTCTGAGGTTTCATCAGTAGTTTGTGGGACTGACACTTGTCACAGTACAATACATTCCTTGCTTCACCATGAAATGACACAACTCGACACACCTGTCCTACTCTGCTCTACCCATTCACTGGAATCTGTCACTGAACACCTGAACCTCCCAACATGTTTTGAAACATTTGTCACAGCCACCCAGTGATTTGAGCATTCCAGTGAGGACTCCACCTGAAAGGAGATGCATACCTACAGCTGGAGTCATGAAACCCAACCTCGACCCAACCTCACCAACACTCTCTTGAGAAAGAGAACCCTGAGTCTTTATGTGATCTCATTTTTGTCTCCATAAATTGGGTCTTTAGTCCAAAAATGGCTGACTTTTTGGTGGGGGGGACATCAGTGTCTCTTCAACCAAATTGAACAGTGTTTTAGGGGAGTGTTTGTGTTCTCATGGTCATTACAATATGTAATTGATGCAGCAGTGTTTACACTTCTGTAGATTCCAAGTTGAATTGTCCCTCCTTATGGTGGGACTCGGTTGTCTGTGTCCTGATTTGATAAAAGGTCTCTATGGAGACAAGGTTAACCATTAACCCTGATCGGGTTAACTCCCTTCAACTCTGACACACCGCCACTGCTGTGACTGGCCTAGTAGTCGGGCAGTTGAGCAATATGTGTAGGCTAGAGGAGTCTTATGTATTCAAAACACACATTGTGCGGAGTAGTGTGCATCTGGTCTGTCCATCAGAGTGAAATGCTATGGTCTGTTCACAGTTCAGTGGTTCTCCATTGTTCCCTCTCATCGTTCTCTCCCTCCGTATGGGCTTAGAAACCGGTGGTATCTCTCAAGCGTAGGCTTCAGCTGCTGAAAAGACAAAGGAATGCCGTCATCTCTCCCCAGTGGTCTCCTCTGTGCTAGCCTTGGACACTCCAATAGAGGGCTTATCCATCCCGTGACTCCTAGACCACTGTGCCCCTAGGCCTGTCTATATAGGCAGAAGTAACACTACCCTGATGACTTAATATCTCTAATATTCCTTTGTCTGTCAGCAGTATCCTTGTCATGCATTTCCTTTTACTCTGGGTGAATATGAATAGAGGGTGTTCTGTGGCTGGACTGGCCGGATATGTGCACTGGGTTGGTTCTCAGGAGATGGCTGTGTGTGTGTCCTGTATGTGGAACCCCGTTAAGGTTTGGCTCCTGTCTCCCTTTTACACTGGAAGCACTGCTTTGTTTCTTTTTGATCTGGGTCCATTGTGATCTCAGTGACTTTGTCGGTTCGTCAGTTCCACTGGCTTTGTGGTAGCCTATAGGGACAGACTGGGGCAGTGTTTGTGTGTGCTTGTTAGCCGTGAGAGAACGTGTGTTTACATCTCTGTAGAGACGCCTCAAGCACTGAATTAGACCGCTGCACCACTCGGGAGGCCCAACTAGCTACTCATTATGTGATCAAGATTAGCGATTCTACCTCTCGCTTTGCTCAAACACACTAACACTCAGTGCTGTGTGTGTATGCGTGCGCACTGTGCAAAGCCTTTATGACCCTTGACCTCCATATGGGGCTGTGTGAGTAAGGAGCTGTTGATGGACTGAGTTTATTGCGCCCACACACACACACTCTTATAGCCTGTGTACTAGTAAACATACATGAAGACATTCTCCCAGAGCTCTACTGCATGTTGTCTCACTGTCGTCAAACATAAATCGTTTATTGTTTCCAGGAAATCAGACCTGCTTGTTAGTTGAATGCCAAATCCACACAGAGAAAGATGGTGAGGATAGTTACAGTACAAGGAAACAGAATGAGACTGGGTGATAAGAGTGGTATGTGGGTAGAAGAGGGACTCGTCTGGCTGATCATGTGCTGCCCACTGATTTTGTGATTAAGTGCCACAGTGTCTCAAAGTATGTGTCTCTATCCATTAGATGTGACACTCTTGGTGCATTTCCAATGAGGATTTACCCCAGTGTTTTATCCATGTCTCACTGGGCCATGGCTCCGGTGGACCTGCTCTAACTTGGGGCGGAAGCAAGGCCACTGGTACTTTTCAGCTCTCAGCCATTGTTAAGTAATTAACTGTCAACTTAAAGGAAAAATGCTCACACACTGAAATATTATTTAAGTTTTAATGTATTTTTTAGTGTCGCACTCCTGATGGAAACACAATAACACTAGAGCATACATTAACGTAAAACACTGTTGTAAGTCTTAATGGAAAACACCATCTGTCTGAGTATCTGTTCAGCAGGATCTGGCTGGACCAATGCCACTGGTTTGCATCACATTGATCATATTCCTCCATCCTCCCCTGGCAAATGTGTCCTATTACCCAGTCCTCCCCTGGCAAATGTGTCCTATTACCCAGTCCTCCCCTGGCAAATGTGTCCTATTACCCAGTCCTCCCCTGGCAAATGTGTCCTATTACCCAGTCCTCCCCTGGCAAATATCACATCCCTATCATCCAGCTGTCTCCCGGGGAGAAGGCTGTTTGGCGTGTGTGTTTGTGAGTGTGGGTGAGCTGAGGCCTGTAACCCATCCCCATCTGCTGGGCCTGAACTGGGCATTCCTGCAAAGTTGCATGGAATAAAACATGTGTGTGCGCACAGTATGCTGGTCAATTTAGTCAGGTTCAATTAAATCAACCCAACGATGGACTGATTTTTCAGCTTGTCAAACTGCTGTGAATCTGTATTATGGCTGTAGTAAAGAGATGTTTGTGAGGCTGTCTGTGTTGTCTTTGGGGCCAGGTTTTGTTGACATCTGCTGGTGTTTTTGAAAGAGCGCACCTTGCTGTTTTTATTATCTCATTCTTGTCAGTGAGAGAGCGAGCTGCTCAGTTAGAACTCCATGAGTTTCACTGTAACTGTGTGCTAATCAGCAGTAGCTGCTGCGTTGGCTGAATGGATTATGCACTGTACAACGCTGGTATCTGCTTATCTTTCTGGTGATTTGGCAACAACAAAATCAGCTGCTGCTCCGCTCATTCTGGGGCACAGGCAGAGCAATCGAGCTGTCATGGGGGAGCACTCTGCTTGTGCGTGCCAATCAATGTTCCAATGTCCAGTAACATCGTAGTGATAACGTCACCTGAGTTTTGATGAAATGGCACATTGTCATGATGGTCTTTTTCCTACTACAAGGGAAACGGTAGCCTAATTCTGTCAGTAGTATGGGCATCTTTTCCAATCTAATAAAGTTTTGGTTCCAGCTTCTCCTTTTATGCAAAAAGGTTCTATTGAAGACCAATGTCCATCCATAGTGAAGCAGCTGTTAGCCTGTTGAGTGAGTCCATCCCCCTGGCCTGTATCCTCTTAGCTGCTGCTTAGGCCTCTCTGATAGAGGGAGGGGTTCAGATCAAACCTACATTTTATGTCACATGCTTCGTAAACAACAGGTGTGGACTAATGCAGAGAGAAAGAAAATGGAGAAATAATAGAAAAGTAAAACGTGTACTAATAGATACACTTATTAATCTCTCACACACTCGATCCCCTTCTGTGCCTCTCTATGGGGATAATGACAGCAAGTGCTGCATGCAAGACTTGGAGGACAGTGTAAAAGCATGTGTTCATTAACTGTTGGCATGCGTTCCTCCTGGGCAGGGAGTGAGGGAGGGTAAAATGGTAATATGCCACTCTCCCTCAATCTCCACCCCTACCCTATTATGTTTCTCTTTGGTGCCCCCGTCTGTCTTTCCTTTAGAAAGTCCCTGTTACTCCACAAGGGCAGGGTGGTACGCCTCCTATCCTTGGCTGGCCTCCGGCCCTCTGTTGGCTTGGCCCTTAACCTCTCTGGGGTAGGTGGGACGCAATCGTCCCACCTGGCCAATAGCCAGGGAAAATACAGAGCGCCATATTCAAATAAAATGATATAAAAATCAAACTTTCATTAAACCAAATTAAAGCTACACTCGTTGTGAATCCAGCCAACATGTCAGATTTCAAAAAGGCTTTTCGACGAAAGCATAAGATGCTATTATCTGATGATAGCACAACAGTAAACAAAGAGAGAAGCATATTTCAACACTGCAGGCACGACACAAAACGCAGAAATAAAAAATATAATTCATGCCTTACCTTTGACGAAATTCTTTTTTTGGCACTCCAATATGTCACAAACATCACAAATGGTCCTTTTGTTCGATTAATTCCGTCTATATATATATCCAAAATGTCAATTTATTTGGCGCGTTTCATCCAGAAAAACACAGCTTCCAACTTGCGCAACGTCACTACAAAATATATCAAAAGTTGCATGTAAACTTTACCAAAACATTTCAAACTACTTTTGTAATACAACGTTAGGTATTTTTAAACGTTAATAATCGATCAATTTGAAGACGGGATGATCTGTGTTCAATACAAAAAGAAAACAAACTGACGCAACTTTTTTGATAATGTGCCTCTCTCAAACAATTTACTTCAAGTGACCCTCCTTTACGATGGCCGTACTTCTTCATTACACAAAGGAATAACCTCATCCAATTTCCGAAGACTGGTGACATCCAGTGGAAGCGGTAGGAACTGCAAACAAGTCCCTTAGAAATCTGGTGTCCCAATAAACTCATTGAAAAGACAGTGACCTCAAAAAAAAAAAAAAAAATCTGAATGGTTTGTCCTCTGGGTTTTGCCTGCTACATAAGTTCTGTTATGCTCACAGACATGATTCAAACAGTTTTAGAAACTTCAGAGTGTTTTCTATCCAAATCTACTAATAATATGCATATCTTATATTCTGGGGATGAGTAGAAGGGAGTTGAAATTGGGCACGCTATTTATCCAAAAGTGAAAATGCTGCCCCCTAACCCGAATAAGTTAAGGCTTCCGCATGCTTTGGTTCGGCTGACACCTAGCCGCGAATGAGTGTGACTTGGAAAAAGTGTTGAATGACAAACACTTCATTGAAGAATGAATTTGGCCAATGAATGGACGTCGACTTCGAGTCCGAAGTCTTCGACTTGCCTTGAGAAATAATTTGTGCACGAACAGCCAACAAAACCGTTGTCCAAGACCAAAATGTACAAAAATGTCGTCATAATATATGTTCTGGATGGGAAGCATGCGACTCCTTTAGGAGGGAATGAGCGGTGTCGACGTTTGTCACACAGGATGTTATTCATAGAGGTACAACGGAGGGGAATCCAGAGGGAACGCCAGGAGATCATCTTGTACAGAGGGAGATTTTGACAAGACTGAAACATCATGTTCATCATCCATTTGATTGCTGGTAGCAGGTTTCTAAAAGCAGTGAACTAGCACAGCGTGGGGAGGCAGGCAGACTAGTAGTGAGTCTGTTTGTTTTGGAAGCCCCTAGCTGCTGACTAATGGCAGGATATGGAAAGATTAAAAACATCTCTCTCCTGCAGTCCGCCACAGGACCACGTGGCTGAAATGTGTTACATGAGATCAACAGTTACCGGTTAGCTAGCAGTGCAGTGGTGAAGATATAACAAGGGATGAACAACAATAAGCTAACCGCAAGTTACATGAGATGGATTTGAACCATGACGCTGGGGGAAATGGGTAGTGGGGCGGGTGTGGAGGGTAGGGTGTGTGTGCTGGAGAGGGGGCCACACAGAGTAGAGTAACACACTGCTGGCTAGTTGCTGGTTGAGGCACGCTGACGTTATGTTCCCTTGTTGAACATGCTCCACTTAATGCTCCTGTGGGTTGTTTCTGTGTGCATGAGGCCCGTTAGGTGGGTTTAGACACACACTTCCTATAGTGTTCCTGCTGAGGTGGGTTTAGACACACACTTCCTATAGTGTTCCTGCTGAGGTGGGTTTAGACACACACTTCCTATAGTGTTCCTGCTGAGGTGGGTTTAGACACACACTTCCTATAGTGTTCCTGCTGAGGTGGGTTTAGACACACACTTCCTATAGTGTTCCTGCTGAGGTGGGTTTAGACACACACTTCCTATAGTGTTCCTGCTGAGGTGGGTTTAGACACACACTTCCTATAGTGTTCCTGCTGAGGTGGGTTTAGACACACACTTCCTATAGTGTTCCTGCTGAGGTGGGTTTAGACACACACTTCCTATAGTGTTCCTGCTGAGGTGGGTTTAGACACACACTTCCTATAGTGTTCCTGCTGAGGTGGGTTTAGACACACACTTCCTATAGTGTTCCTGCTGAGGTGGGTTTAGACACACACTTCCTATAGTGTTCCTGCTGAGGTGGGTTTAGACACACACTTCCTATAGTGTTCCTGCTGAGGTGGGTTTAGACACACACTTCCTATAGTGTTCCTGCTGAGGTGGGTTTAGACACACACTTCCTATAGTGTTCCTGCTGAGGTGGGTTTAGACACACACTTCCTATAGTGTTCCTGCTGAGGTGGGTCTATTTACCCAGTCAGCTGTCCAGGCTTGCCTTGCAGAACTATCTACATCACTTCACCATGCTGTCCACCAACCTCCTGTATTAATCAGGTAGCCCACACAGACAGGGATAATGATAATGTTACTATACCGCTCTCTTGCCCTCAGCCTGACCCCCATGCTATAGGCTAAAGTTGAGTGTTTCATATTTGCCACAGGCTATTGACCTTTTCGAGTGTTTTATTCTACAGGTCATCAGGGTCAGGATAGCCGTGTTCGTTTAAGTTGTCAATTCTGAGTTTTTTTTAAACTAGCGTAAACATTGCTCTAGTTCAAAGATTTTTCTCACTCACTTCGACTTTAAACGTATTGAGTGAGCGTTGTTGTAAACAAGCTTAGCTGTGGCTTAGCTGTGGACAAACCCTACAGGGATTGACCCTTGACCTCCATATGTTATGTAAAGTAATTATTTACACATTCTGTTTGCTGATAGTTAGTGATGCCTTAGTCAGTACGGACCAGGAGCTGACAACACCATTTCGCCATATAGGGAGGGGTATTTCTCTCGCTCTTTATTTCCATAGTTCTTTCTCTCTCATTAGTCATATGAAGGCTAGCCTCAGATAACATACCAACCCATTTGGTTGTGAAGATAAACTAGAACAGGTTATGGTGACAATGGCAAGTAACTACTCTGAGCACAATGGGACATTACGTAGACAAAATACTTTGTGTACATGTGACACTACCCAGAATAACGATTGTTTACATGGCCATTATCAGATTATACCTGATATGATATTGACATCATTCTACAACGCTGCCTACGTACATCGCCCTGAATTCACCATGTAAGAATACTGTTAGATATTTCCTGGAAACATATCCAGGTCGCAATATTGGTCAATAATTGTTTGGCTTAGATTCAATGGTTTGTATTTAAGTTACAGGAAGGTATATGTCTTTCCATCAAAACATGATAAACAAGCAATGTGCTAGTCAGGTCTACCTATTATTACCCATATAGGTTGGGTTACATGTCTGTTTCACCGCTGACCTACAGTAATGTCATTAATGATGCAGTTCCATATAGGAGTTACACCAGTATTTTATCCAAAAGGCCCAGAATCTAAGCGGGCCGACACCCAGTGTCTCACTGGGCCATGGCGGAACTGCTCTCACTTGGGCCAAAGCCAGGCCACGGGTACTTTTCAGCTTTCATTTACTTAACAATGGCTTACCAACTGAACACATTCTCACAAAACGGTTTGATTATTTACATTTTAGTCATTTAGCGGACACTCTTATCCAGAGCAACTTACAGTAAGTAGCGAGTGGATACTTTTAAAATGTGTTTATTTTCCAGTACTGGACCCCCGTGGTAATCGAACTCACAACCCTGAAGTTGCAAGTGCCATGCTCTACCAACTGAGCCACACGAGACTGATTTTAAGGGGAAAGGGGGGTACAGGCAGTTAACCCACTGTTCCTAGGGCGTCATTGAAAATAAGAATTTGTTCTTAACTGACTTGCCTAGTTAAATAAAGGTAAAATAAAAAAAAAATGTATTCAACTGAAATGTGTTTTCCGCATTTAACCCAATTATGCAGAGGTTGTTGATTCTGCTCTTCACAAGTTCTCACACTGTCAGCCCTAGCTATAGACACACAATTTCCTTAGTTTAACATAAGGGTGTACAGAGCAGCATGTTGCGATATGTTTGGACCTGCAGGGCCCATTAAGGTCCCTGATGGCACCGGAGTTCTTTGACACTAAATTGTGAACTTGTTGCCTTTGTTGAATTAATTTGTAATTGTATTGATGGGCCGTAACAGCTTGCAGCAGCCCCATCCTCCTAATGACATTAGCACCTCAATATGGGTTGTTTGTCAAGGCGGGTGAGTGATGGGGAGGGATGGGGGTAGGGGAGATGAGGGATTTACCAGTTCATGGTAAACAAAACAGGAATACTCTCATTGGTTAAATGGATTAGGCTAGTTATAGCTTTTCACTACACCCTAGTAGTAAGCATGTGGCCTCAGTTTTCCAAAATATGTTTTGCCAAATCGAAACGTAATGATCTCATGTGCTTGCGTGTACAAGGCATCGTCCAGATGTGATATTAACTAAACATGGGTAATGTAATATACCATGTCTAACATAATTACTGTGTTAGGCCATGAAATAGTTTACCCGAACATGGCTGACACATGTTGGTAGTATGAGCAATGGTTGTGGAACCATAAAAGGAAACTACATTTTTTGTTGTTGATTTGAGCTACTTATGGAGCAAGAATGTCAACTTTTTTTAAATGTGTTTCTTATTAACAATTGCCAGCCTATAACATTGTTAATGTAAACTAAAATGTGACTATGCCCAGTCAGAATTCAATATTTAACAGGGCATAAAGTATGTTAGTGACTCTGCAGTTGTGTAAGATCCACTACTGTTCACAATACACCACCAGCACCTTCCCCTCCGCCTAGTGAAAAAGTCATGTTCTCTCTCACTCTCTCTCTCTTTCCTTTGAAAAATGTAAAGGGCCCAAAAATACAACTAGCATAGTTGTGGACTGCGACGTGTGCTTGTTTCTCTTCAAGGTGGTCCAGCTGTGAAAGGAGAGACGGAAGATTGACTTGACAACAAGGATGACATTTCCAAAGAGGGATAGTAATCGGTGCGGAACATGATTGGAACATGGTTGTAGGATTGTGGCCTAGCTGGTAAACCAGGAGGACTATCAGAGTAAGAGGTTGATTGTGTGTGATATAAAAGTTAATGGGGACGTTCCTGGTTAACAGTACAAGCTAAGCTGTACTGGGCTGGCCGCTTTACGCATCCACCATAGTTCTAGGAACCATGCTAGAAAGGAAAATGTGTAGAGAAAAATATCCAAGTTAGCACAGTATGGGTCAGGTTAGCCTTATAGTATGAATCTGGCATTTTATGATGTCATCCTCTATGTTGGTGCCCTGGCGCTGAGGGCAAGCATAAGAATCTGTTAATCATTCATAGACCTTTCTGCCAGTTGGATCTGCTATCATGTGATGCTTTGAGTGCTTAAAGTTGCACTATGCAGAAATCACTCCGCCATTTCCTGGTTGCTAAAACTCGAATAGTTAGCATAATTTCAGTTTGTGACAAAATCAGATAGCATAGTGTAGAGAATCATTGTACCATCTAAACCGCAGTGAAATATTTTCCATAGCCAAAAATGTTGTTTCAGCTGTTTGAAGCTGGTATTCAAAACTGAAACTAAAAGACGGAAAAATGAAACTTAAGAACGGGAAGCATAGAAATGTCATACACAGAACAGATGTACTGCTTCTGCTTTTTAGACTTGCTTTCAAGTAGAATGATCGATCTATAACTCACATTTCTATATGAATTTGGTCGGGTGGGTCCAAAAGCTACGTATTTCAACTTTAAAGTGTGTTACATAAAGTCACCATCGCTGGCTAATGCTTTGGCATGATGCTCAGTTTCAAAACACAGATTGAAATAGAACACTCATTCTCATCTCCACCCATTTTAACTAGTTACTGAAATGAATCTGGACACCATATTTGAAGTTGAAACAAAGATTTGAGATGTCATGTGTGTGTTTATAAGTCTGGAGTGTAGCTAGCAAGGCCTGCTCAACTAGTCCAGCTCTGAGCAGCATTTGAAAGATTACTGAGATGGAATCCAGACCCCGGCTGTGTTTTTAGACCGTGTGGGGAGCAGCATATTTTGGGACATACAGCTTGGTTGTCGATTCCCAAGTGACTACTCTTACCCATCAATGCATGACGTACTAGGCAAAGAATAAAATGGCCTGGCTTTTGTTTTTAGTAGTATTTTTATAGTTGTCTAGACTTTTCACTGAGGTGAAATGGTGCTCAAAGTTAACTGCCCAGCTTTGTCGCTCCTGGCCTGCAACGAAGGGGCTACAAATAGGCAATCGGTTTGGAATGTTTTGAGCTTGATGTGGAATGTCTGTGGCTTCGTATAGCTTGCATGATTTATGTAAACTCATATTGAAAGGATGTAATTGAAGATGACAGTGCTGCCTGGAGTCTTCTCCTCTCCTTTTGTCATGCATGTGATAATGGGACCAAGTGGTAATACTGTTGCGATAAGACACTGCCCCCGAACACACACGGGGGCCCTTATGGGCCATTTCTTATAAGGACCCAAGGTGTGAGGTTTGGCCCTTTTGATATTTGAAGAGAACCGACTGATCTTTTATCCAGAGTATGAATATCTTCTAATGATGAATCACATCAAACGCATTCCATTGCCTCTAGTTTAGCAGTCCTATTGTGGTCATTCTATTCTACCTCTTTTCCACTCTGAGCTCAACAGGTAGGGACTGAGACATGGGATGTATCCCATATGACACCCTATTCCCTTTATAGTACTCTGCTTTTGACCAGAACCCATAAGGGATAGGATTCCATTTGGGACTGAGATGGTTCTATGGCAGGCCACCCTGGAGGGGATAAGGGCCACTATTTCAGGCTTACGGGCAGGGAGTTAGCTAGCTGGGCAGCCAAGCAGTACTTGGCCTAAGGTCGTCATAGAGACATGGGCAGAGAACTAGTTAAGGGCAGGGAGAGACACATGGAGTCTTGACTGAAGTCCAGGACAGGGCCCTCTCTGTTGTCAATCCATGTTGCCAAGTCCCCCTAGTTGGCTGCTTCCTCCTGGCCTGGCAAACATGGGCATGGGCACTCTGTGTAGGCTATTACCAGGTAGTAAACTTAACTGCTGTTGTTGACAGTGACATATTATCCATTGGGAGTAATTTCTTGCTTTTTCAGCCTTATTGAAAATGTCAACCTATTAAACCTTACACTACGATTGGCAAGCAACGTGTTGTTGTATTAAAGTGTTATGATTATATAAGTGGGTTGTCCTTTGCCTGGAGTGGTACACTACACAGCCACGGTCATATGCCTGCACATTAAATGAGACCGAGACGCTGACAGGCTGGCACGTAGAGGAGAAGCAGACCGGCTGGAGGATTGCGTTCTCATGCATAGTGAGTTGTGTAGTAATGTGTCCGGCTAATAATAATAATGGGTAATGATGGATCACCCTGCAGTAATGTAAGCTAGGCCTACTTAAGAGACTCTTAGCCACAATAGCACAATGTGAGGTTTCACAATTGTGTCCCTTGAAAGCTGTGATGACCAAGCTAATTCGTTTGGTTGTTTTGAAACAGTTTGCGCTTTCATAATGGCTAAAGTGTTTCAGTTGTTGGCGAAGACTTAATAGTTTGTATTAAGTTTCTACTTTTGCAAACCTCTTGTGCAGTCATTCATGCTCAGTTTTTGTCTCCTTGCTCATATAGTTTTCATTGTGTTTGTCTAAATAGGAATTCTTTCTTGAGGGGACAAAACCTCTACACACTGAGTCCTAATGACTGAGGAACGATTATTGAATAAAAAGGTTAATCCACAGTAGGCAGACAAGAAGATAATTGAATTGTCCTTAGGGATGTTCTGTCCTTTTTGAAAGGCGAAGAACTGGGTTAACACAGCTATCAAACACCTCTGTTCTCTCTGCTGCTACATTTTTACATTTACATTTAAGTCATTTAGCAGACGCTCTTATCCAGAGCGACTTACAAATTGGTGCATTCACCTTATGACATCCAGTGGAACAGCCACTTTACAATAGTGCATCTAAATCTTTTAAGGGGGGGGGGGGGGGGTGAGAAGGATTACTTTATCCTATCCTAGGTATTCCTTAAAGAGGTGGGGTTTCAGGTGTCTCCGGAAGGTGGTGATTGACTCCGCTGTCCTGGCGTCGTGAGGGAGTTTGTTCCACCATTGGGGGGCCAGAGCAGCGAACAGTTTTGACTGGGCTGAGCGGGAACTGTACTTCCTCAGTGGTAGGGAGGCGAGCAGGCCAGAGGTGGATGAACGCAGTGCCCTTGTTTGGGTGTAGGGCCTGATCAGAGCCTGGAGGTACTGAGGTGCCGTTCCCCTCACAGCTCCGTAGGCAAGCACCATGGTCTTGTAGCGGATGCGAGCTTCAACTGGAAGCCAGTGGAGAGAGCGGAGGAGCGGGGTGACGTGAGAGAACTTGGGAAGGTTGAACACCAGACGGGCTGCGGCGTTCTGGATGAGTTGTAGGGGTTTAATGGCACAGGCAGGGAGCCCAGCCAACAGCGAGTTGCAGTAATCCAGACGGGAGATGACAAGTGCCTGGATTAGGACCTGCGCCGCTTCCTGTGTGAGGCAGGGTCGTACTCTGCGGATGTTGTAGAGCATGAACCTACAGGAACGGGCCACCGCCTTGATGTTAGTTGAGAACGACAGGGTGTTGTCCAGGATCACGCCAAGGTTCTTAGCGCTCTGGGAGGAGGACACAATGGAGTTGTCAACCGTGATGGCGAGATCATGGAACGGGCAGTCCTTCCCCGGGAGGAAGAGCAGCTCCGTCTTGCCGAGGTTCAGCTTGAGGTGGTGATCCGTCATCCACACTGATACGTCTGCCAGACATGCAGAGATGCGATTCGCCACCTGGTCATCAGAAGGGGGAAAGGAGAAGATTAGTTGTGTGTCGTCTGCATAGCAATGATAGGAGAGACCATGTGAGGTTATGACAGAGCCAAGTGACTTGGTGTATAGCGAGAATAGGAGGGGGCCTAGAACAGAGCCCTGGGGGACACCAGTGGTGAGAGCACGTGGTGAGGAGACAGATTCTCGCCACGCCACCTGGTAGGAGCGACCTGTCAGGTAGGACGCAATCCAAGCGTGGGCCGCGCCGGAGATGCCCAACTCGGAGAGGGTGGAGAGGAGGATCTGATGGTTCACAGTATCGAAGGCAGCCGATAGGTCTAGAAGGATGAGAGCAGAGGAGAGAGAGTTAGCTTTAGCAGTGCGGAGCGCCTCCGTGATACAGAGAAGAGCAGTCTCAGTTGAATGACTAGTCTTGAAACCTGACTGATTTGGATCAAGAAGGTCATTCTGAGAGAGATAGCGGGAGAGCTGGCCAAGGACGGCACGTTCAAGAGTTTTGGAGAGAAAAGAAAGAAGGGATACTGGTCTGTAGTTGTTGACATCGGAGGGATCGAGTGTAGGTTTTTTCAGAAGGGGTGCAACTCTCGCTCTCTTGAAGACGGAAGGGACGTAGCCAGCGGTCAGGGATGAGTTGATGAGCGAGGTGAGGTAAGGGAGAAGGTCTCCGGAAATGGTCTGGAGAAGAGAGGAGGGGATAGGGTCAAGCGGGCAGGTTGTTGGGCGGCCGGCCGTCACAAGACGCGAGATTTCATCTGGAGAGAGAGGGGAGAAAGAGGTCAGAGCACAGGGTAGGGCAGTGTGAGCAGAACCAGCGGTGTCGTTTGACTTAGCAAACGAGGATCGGATGTCGTCGACCTTCTTTTCAAAATGGTTGACGAAGTCATCTGCAGAGAGGGAGGAGGGGGGGGGGGAGGGGGAGGAGGATTCAGGAGGGAGGAGAAGGTGGCAAAGAGCTTCCTAGGGTTAGAGGCAGATGCTTGGAATTTAGAGTGGTAGAAAGTGGCTTTAGCAGCAGAGACAGAAGAGGAAAATGTAGAGAGGAGGGAGTGAAAGGATGCCAGGTCCGCAGGGAGGCGAGTTTTCCTCCATTTCCGCTCGGCTGCCCGGAGCCCTGTTCTGTGAGCTCGCAATGAGTCGTCGAGCCACGGAGCGGGAGGGGAGGACCGAGCCGGCCTGGAGGATAGGGGACAGAGAGAGTCAAAGGATGCAGAAAGGGAGGAGAGGAGGGTTGAGGAGGCAGAATCAGATAGGTTGGAGAAGGTTTGAGCAGAGGGAAGAGATGATAGGATGGAAGAGGAGAGAGTAGCGGGGGAGAGAGAGCGAAGGTTGGGACGGCGCGATACCATCCGAGTAGGGGCAGTGTGGGAAGTGTTGGATGAGAGCGAGAGGGAAAAGGATACAAGGTAGTGGTCGGAGACTTGGAGGGGAGTTGCAATGAGGTTAGTGGAAGAACAGCATCTAGTAAAGATGAGGTCGAGCGTATTGCCTGCCTTGTGAGTAGGGGGGGAAGGTGAGAGGGTGAGGTCAAAAGAGGAGAGGAGTGGAAAGAAGGAGGCAGAGAGGAATGAGTCAAAGGTAGACGTGGGGAGGTTAAAGTCGCCCAGAACTGTGAGAGGTGAGCCGTCCTCAGGAAAGGAGCTTATCAAGGCATCAAGCTCATTGATGAACTCTCCGAGGGAACCTGGAGGGCGATAAATGATAAGGATGTTAAGCTTGAAAGGGCTGGTAACTGTGACAGCATGGAATTCAAAGGAGGCGATAGACAGATGGGTAAGGGGAGAAAGAGAGAATGACCACTTGGGAGAGATGAGGATCCCGGTGCCACCACCCCGCTGACCAGAAGCTCTCGGGGTGTGCGAGAACACGTGGGCGGACGAAGAGAGAGCAGTAGGAGTAGCAGTGTTATCTGTGGTGATCCATGTTTCCGTCAGTGCCAAGAAGTCGAGGGACTGGAGGGAGGCATAGGCTGAGATGAACTCTGCCTTGTTGGCCGCAGATCGGCAGTTCCAGAGGCTACCGGAGACCTGGAACTCCACGTGGGTCGTGCGCGCTGGGACCACCAGATTAGGGTGGCCGCGGCCACGCGGTGTGGAGCGTTTGTATGGTCTGTGCAGAGAGGAGAGAACAGGGATAGACAGACACATAGTTGACAGGCTACAGAAGAGGCTACGCTAATGCAAAGGAGATTGGAATGACAAGTGGACTACACGTCTCGAATGTTCAGAAAGTTAAGCTTACGTAGCAAGAATCTTATTGACTAAAATGATTAAAATGATACAGTACTGCTGAAGTAGGCTAGCTGGCAGTGGCTGCGTTGTTGACTTTGTAGGCTAGCTACAGTTGCCTTTTCAGTTGAATCGGCCCTTGTTGTCTTAGATGTAAAAGTTTGACGGAGACATTGTTTTGGAATATTGTACCAGAGACCCCATTCATCCAGAGGTATGAACACACGAGACCAGAGAGTAGGCCTGTGAAGTGTGTGTGCATGCATGCGCTCTGGTTTGAAAACACAAGAGAATGCTTGGATGGCGCCTAGCAGCCACAATTTGAAACTGTTGACGTCACCTAGGCCTACTCATTTGCCTACTAGGCCCTATTGCAGGCTGCTGCCCTACTTGAGGGAAAAGACGAAAAGCCACCAACTTTGCTGATCTGTCCACTCACACCATTATATTTTGAGATCGTGTCACCATTGACCCAGCAATGAAACACTAATACAGATTGGCCTGGGTAAGCAGATACTCCTCACCGGGTTCTGAAACGGCCCATATTGTCTGGCTTATTGAGTAATAGATCATAGTGCTGCCAGGTTGCAGATCAAAGTATCTGCTGTGAAATCCAGAGCACTTAAGCAGTACATCATCTCCCAATGGCAGTGCTGTAGGCTTATCAGGGTCCCTGACTCTAATCACAAGTTCTGAACACAGTGATCAGTCACACCATGCTTTCAGTAAAGCAAGTCACTGGTGACCATATGGACGATGTGGCGGTGGGAGTAAGCTTTAAACAACCTCTTAAAGGTGTCTGAACTGAGAGAGCCACACACAGAGGGAGAGAAAAAGCCAAGACCGAGTTGATCTGCCAGTGACAGAAGGGTGCGTGCAGAACAACAGTCAGTCAGTGACCGTCTGATCTGTTGCTCTAAATTAATCCAAGCTGCTGAAGAAATTATGTTCCTCTCCATTCCTTTTTCCATCCTGTCTTTATCCCTGGCAGCTGGAGCTACTGGGCTCTCAGTATCCTGTGATCGTAGGGTTATGTAACAGAAAGGGAGGCATGCAGGGGCACAAATGGGAACTGCAGCAGTGGAGCAGAGTACTGTTTTGGCAGCGCGGACTTCAGACGACAGACAGCCGCCTCCTAAAAATTGAAACGCCAAATTGAAAGTGCCATTTTAAGAAATAAAGCATTGGCATGAATACCAATGTATTACAATCAATGACTTGTGTGTTTCCCCCTTCTTTTTTTTTTACTTGGAAGGTTAACGAGTTTCAGTTAAGTGCGAAAGAAATGAACCACTCAACTGGAGGTTTTATTTCAAAGCCCCAGCCTGTCAACAAAAGTTTCCACATTTGAGGCACAGCAGCATAGATTAAGAAAGTTGTCTTGATTCTGTGCCTCAGATGCAATCAGCAGCTATTGGAAATAGTTGCTGTTTACTGTAATTTCCAGTTGTTTGCTTCCAGTCCAAAGGAATAAAATGACAAAGCCACTCTGTGTTAAGTTGTAGTTAGTTTCCATGTTCCCTGCCAACTTTGAGGATCTGAGTTGGTTTGCATAGGTCTTGCAATGTGGTTTTAATGTGTCCTCTCTTCTGTTATTCCCTTAGGTTGATTTGTGGATTATCTGCACCAGACCTCAACATAGCTGTTTGACGGACCACAATGGCTGTGTACTCCAGACACCTGGATCTCTGCTTGCCTTGACAATACAGTTTACAATTAAACGTGAGAAAGACAAACATCTCATAATACTTAGCACCAACCAGGAGTTTCTTTGTTGAACTGTTTCTGTTCCTGTTGAGTATTATATCACTGAGCGACTTCATCAGACATCACCATGCCTATCCTCAAGCAGCTAACCTCGAACCAGTCCAAGCGTCGCTCCCGAGCCGACCTGACTGCAGAGATGATCAGTGCCCCTCTCGGGGACTTCAGACACACCATGCATGTAGGTCGTGGCGGCGATGCCTTTGGGGACACCTCATTCCTCAGTACCCGGTCTGGGGAGCCCCCTAAAGAACCAGCTCCAGAGGTGCAGCAGAGCTCCCCTGGACCTGTCCCCAAACCAGGCCTGCTGTCCCGAACCTTCAGGAGCAGTAAGCGCTCCCAGTCGGTGAACCGTGGCGAGAATGCGTTGGAACCCCCTGGTGGCTCGCCAAACTTTGTGAAAAACGCCATCTCACTGCCCTACCTCAACGACGATGATGCGGGCAGGATGGGCGGTGGTCCCCGGATGCCCAAGAGCGTCTCCTCCAGCCCTCTGAAGAAGCTGCCCGAGGTCGAAGGAATCAGAAAACCGGTCAACGGTGCCGCGGCTATGGACCTGGAGTTCGATGAGCAGAACTTTGGAGAACTGACTGACCTGCCACCGTCCCATCTTCGAGGTGGTGGGATGAAGCATGCGGAGTCCATCATGTCATTCCACATCGACCTGGGTCCCTCTATGCTGGGAGACATCCTCAGCGTCATGGAGAAGAAGGGCTGGGAGGAGGACGACCTGGGATACGAGGAGGGGAAGGGCAGCGAGGGCCGTGGGTCACCCCCCCTCAGTCCTCCCACCACGGAGGACAATGTTGAGGACCAGGTGGATCTACAGCCGCCAGTCAGGCCCCCACGCAGCACCTATCCCCAGCAGAAAATTATGGCAGACCCCCCCAACACCCCTCCCAGGAACTACCACAGCCACCTGGACAGCTGCTCTTTTTCCTCTTCCGGCTCCGCTGCTCTTGAGGAGAAGCCACTCCACCACCTGCAGGAGGGGGACACGGACAGCGCCAAGTACAGCTCTCCGGGGGTTGGGGGGGAGGATGACAAAGACTTCTCCTTCATGGACGAGGACGAAGATGAAATCAGGGTGTGAAACAAAACAGGGCTGTAACACCACCGACACAGAACGTGATTTATAAAGACACCATAACATGGTTTGCGAGGACACGGCTGGAGATGCGTATTCTTCATGAGTTTTGAAGCTAGTACAAGCCTGGGAGGGAAGGGTTGGTGCACCTACATTTTTACATATGGATCTATCCAGAGAATCTCTATGTGCACACCTTATTCTGCTATACTTCCTGTATTAGGATTCAATCACTCACCATCTGTTACTGAGCCTTATTCACTCCAGTGTGTGTCCTATGAGTCCTTTTACTCTAGCCATTACAGAATTCCACACACACACACACACACACACACACACACACACACACACACACACACATACACACTAGTTATTGGTTTGAGGGTTTCCTTTTGTAGAAATACGATCTGTCATGATGATCTAATCCCACAGTTCCAATATGTCATCAGTGTGTTTATGCTTTAAGGGGGCACATCTCAAGGATCTCAACCCTCATATCCACTTATATCCAACATGAACATATCCCACCCACGCCCCCATTGTCTTTTCATCCAGAGGATTTCCCTTCCCTAACATTCCTTATAGCGCATTAATAAGGAAGGGAAAGCCAACCACCAACCAGCGGTCTTCACACTGTCACATTTTTTAAAAGTGGAAGTATGGAGGTTGACCGAGGTCACTTTTGATCAAACGGCAGTCCTCCTCGAGGGAGGTGTGATGCGTTAGGTGGAGGCCGGGTCATATGATGTAATGGGATGAACGGTATGTTTCTCACACAGCTTTGGAGGAAGGAAGAGGGGAAAAAGAAATGAAGAAGAGAAAAGTATCCCAGGGTTTAGCTAGCGTAGCCGCATAGCCTTGGGGCCTTGAATTAATTGTGTGTGTTGAGAATCGTGAGATACAGTTAAAATATTGGTTTGTTAATGTTCAGAAGTTTAAGTTTTTTTGTTTTTTTTCTACGTTTATACATTGTATGCACATACATAATTGGTTTGTCTTCTAGCAGGTTCTAAATCAATGTCACAACTTGGTGGTTCATTATTCTAACCATTAGTCAGCTTTAGTGTCAACTGTTCACTTACAATGGACCAGTTTTCTAAACATGCTCTATACAGTCTGATGTCATAAATGAGCCAACAGTTTCATTTGTTAGTAACTACTTATTGGATTAAGTCACCATTTTGATTAAAGGGAGCTTTGTTAAAGTTAGGGTGGATTCTGGAGATCTTTAGTTCATCCAAGCCTAAGGTACTATCCAACCCAGTGAGCCAATTTAGGCCTTAGCTTTGGAGTTGTTTGTTAGGCCATGAGTCCATGACACTTTGTTAGCTCAGATCAATGGACTCAGTAGAAACATAGAAACACACACAACAACACTGATCTCAGTCATATTTCCCTTGCTAGCACTGCCAAGGTATAGCAAGATGGCTCACACTCTAAAACACTACTGTACATAAAGAATCACTTTTTTTTTAGTTTTCATGTACATTTTTCTCTTTTTTTTGGCTTTACTTATTATTAAGGACAAATGTCAATTTTGCTAAGAAAATTTGCCCTTTTTGTTTGCCGCTTTCGTGTCCAGTAGCACTTTTATTGTACATATGTTTTAGAAACCGATTTTAAAATACAATTTACAGTAGCAGAGAAAGTGGTTGTGAACAAGTGGTGACTGTACAATAGTAGACTGTCATGTCTACAGATGTAGAATCTTAATTTGAGCCAGTTTGCTACAAATAATCCTGCAGCAACAGGAAATGTGGATTATAATTCATCTACATTTTTGTAGGGGTTGATACATTTTTCATAAGGGGAAATCAGGTCTGAAACTTCAGACGCCTTTAAACCTTGAATACACTACACGTTTTACATTTCTTGCATTGCAGGAAAGTTCTGCAACAGGGTGATCTAATTAAGATACTATATCTGTATGTGGTCATCTCTTGCCCCACACACACCACAGGCTTGTAGGATCAGCAGGTTAGGAGCAAGAGGAGAGATGTCTGAAGGGAGGAGGATATAAGTAATAAGAGAACACTAGTGATAAGTGACTGTTACCCGCCTTTCTCCATTGCGCCATGCAGGCCTGGGCTACCGTAGGAGAAGATTGAATCAACACCATCTGGCTTCCCTCCACCCTCTCATTCATAAACATATTTGGCTTATTGGTCGGTAACTGACCCAACGACTCATCCATTCATGAGTCACATGTCTGGGAAAGGAAAGGACAGGTGCACCTGTTTAGTTTCTCCTACAGTTGTGTGCCAAATGGCACCCTATTCCCTATATAGAGCACTACTTTTGACCAAGGCCCATATAGCAAATAGGGTGTCTTTTGAGATGCATGCAGTGTGACTAGGTTCCCCCCTCACTCACATTCATTAATTTGGTCAGATTATGATCTCATCTGTTATGGTAAAGCAGGAAGTACCTGCTCAATCCTTCCTGGATCCCTGAGTAATCTATTGCCTTTATGCCTGTGAAAGGAAATTATATTTGTGACACTGGGGGAGCACTGTTTTTGTTTCCTGTTATGGTGTTGGTTGGGCGAGTGAGGGGTGGGGCACATTATCCTATGGTGTTGAAGTGAGGGGAGGGACAATTCCAGGATGTGACATCACTCAGCCATGCGTTCATGCTATGTATGTCATGTGGACATGTATGTATTAAAGAGATCAGTCGAGTACATTGATTAAAATGACCAGGTGTAAATGTGCCAAGTATGTAATAGTCATCCTTTTTACATTTTTGATGTTTCTTGATTTTTGAATGACACATTTACAGGCTACAGCAGTATAGGCTACTTACAATAAGTCTCAGGCCTCTCGCACTGTTCAATTGTAAATGGGTCAAATTTGGGATTGCTTTGTTATTTGAAACTCCGTTGCTTGTTCCATTTGTTGTAGAATTTGTCCATGGAAAGTGGGTTGAGCTGCTGTAATCCCTTACCTGTTCTTACCCAATATGGGGATATTTTCATCTATCAAAACACTCCTTCCTATTCACCACCATTTTATTTGCTGCTGAAGAGAAGTAGATAAATACTAATTGTATCGTCTATGAAAAATGGTAACTATTGCTATGTTTCGTTATAGGCATTATGGCATAGTGACGCTAATGTAAGAGCCATCAGAAGGTAAAGTGGCTTTCAACTGCAAGCGGATTTCAGTGCCCTGGCCTGATGCCTGTGGTAAAAAGGGGAAATGATTGTTCTTTTTCCAGTCTCAGCTGTAGAATGTTACATAGTTTTTATGCCAAGTATGTGCTATTTTTCTTCTACTTTCTCTCGTTCTACTGTATATTAATATATTTACCTCCCTCACTCTTCCTCTTCTGAAATAACAGCTATATTTTTAAATAAAAAGGGAAAGCTGGTCATCTTTACCAGGAGCAGTGTTGTGGCTTATTTCACATTCTATGTTGTCTGTCACTATAGGAGCTTTTTCAGTGGGAAAATACTTATGAGTAAGTTCACGTTTTATTTACCAAATTTAAGACGATTTACACGCATAAGGAGCCTGAGGCGACTTGTTAGACACTGGTATTCACACAAAGCAGTGTTAGAGATGCTCCTCTCCAAAAATTACACACAGTTAAGCATAGAGAGACAGCCAATCAGTTTTTTTTCCCCCAAGTTAATGTCACGTGTACATGTACAATGAAATTTCTTGCAAGCTCTAAAACCCAACAATGCAGTAATCAATAACCTAATACTAAAAATAACAGTGCATTTGGAAAATATTCAGTATCCTTGACTTTTTCCACATTTTGTTACGTTATAGCCTTATTTTAAAATGGATTAAATAGCTTTTTCCCCCCTCAATCTATATACAATACCCTATATACAATACCCCATAATGACCAAGCAAAAACAGGTTTTTAGATTTTTTTTGCCAGCTACAAACTTGGCACACCTGTATTTCGGGAGTTTCTCCCATTCTTCTCTGAAGATCCTCTCAAGCTCTCAGATTGGATGGGGAGCGTCGCTGCACAGCTATTTTCAGGTCTCCAAAGGTTTTCGATCGCGTTCAAGTACAGGCTCTTGCTGGGTCACTCAAGGACATTGAGACTTGTCACAAAACCACTCCACCACTGTCTTGGCTGTGTGCTTAGGGTTGTTGTCCTGTTGGAAGGTGAACCTTCACCTGTGCTCTGGAGCAGGTTTTCTTCAAGGATCTCTCTGTACTTTGCGCCGTTCATCTTTCCCTCGATCCTGACTAGTCTCCCAGTCCTTGCCGCTGAAAAATAACCCCACAGCAGGATGCTGCCACCACCATGCTTCACCGTAGGGATGGTGCTCGATTTCCTCCAGATGTGACGTTTGGCATTCAGACCAAAGAGTTCAATCTTGGTTTCCCATCGTCAGAGTCCTTAATATTATTTTTGGCAAACTCCAAGGGCTGTCATGCCTTTTACTGAGGAGTGGCATCCATCTGGCCACTCTACCATAAAGGTCTGATTGGTGGAGTGCTGCAGAGATGGTTGTCCTTCTGGAAGGTTCTCCCATCTCCACAGAGGAACTCTGGAGCTCTGTCAGAGTGACCATCGGCTTCTTGGTCACATCCCTGACCAAGGCCCTTCTTCCCCGATTGCTCAGTTTGGCCGGGCGGCCAGCTCTAGGAAGAGTTGGTGGTTCAAAACTTGTTAACATTTAAGAATGATTGAGGCCAGTGTGTTCTTGAGGACCTTCAATGCTGCAGAAATGTTTTGGTACCTCTCTCCAGATCTGTGCCTCGACACAGTCCTGTCTCGGAGCGCTATGGACAATTCCTTCGACTTCATGGCTTGGTTTTTGTTCTGACATGCACTGTCAACTGTGGGACCTTATATAGACAGACATGTGTGTGCCTTTCCAAATCATTTCCAATCAATTGCATTTACCACTGGTGGACTCCAATCAAGTTGTAGAAACATCTCAAGGATGATCAATAGAAACAGGATGCACCTGAGCTCAATTTCGAGTCTCATCGCAAAGGGTCTTTCTAAAAACCTGTTTTTACTTTGTCATTATGGGGTATTGTGTGTAGATTGCTTAGATTTTTTAAAAATCCTTTCAGAATAAGGCTGTAATGTAACAAAATGTGGAAAAAGAGAAGGGGCCTGAATACTTTCCAAATGCACTGTAAGGTAGAAAAAGAACATAAGAAAAAAGAACAAGAGAAAGTAAGCATACTATATACAGGGTCAGTCAGTTCCAGTACCATATTTACAATGTGCAGGAATACTGGAGTGATAGAGGTAGATACAGTATGTATAGGTGTAAGGTGACTAGGCATCGGAATATATGATAAATAGAGTAGCAGTGGCGTGTATGTGAGTGCGTTTGTGTAGAGTCCGTATAAATGTGCAGTTGAAGTTGGAAGTTTACATACACCTTAGCCAAATACATTTAAACTCAGTTTTTCACAATTCCTGACATTTAATCAGAGTAAAAATTCCCAGTCTTTGTTCAGATAGGATCACCAATTTATTTTAACAATGTGAAATGTCAGAATAAAAGTAGAGAGAATTATTTATTTCAGCTTTTATTTCTTTCATCACATTCCCAGTGGGTCAGAAGTTTACATACACTCTTAGTATTTGGTAGCATTGCCTTTAATTGTTTAACTTGGGTCAAACGTTTCAGGTATCCTTCCACAATAAGTTGGGTGGAATTTGGCCCGTTCCTCCTGACAGAGCTGGTGTAACTGAGTCAGGTTTGTAGGCCTCCTTGCTCACACACGTATTTTCAGTTCTGCCCACAAGTTTTCTATAGGGTTGAGGTCAGGGCTTTGTGATGGCCACTCCAATACCTTGACTTTGTTGTCCTTAAGCCATTTTGCCACAACTTTGGAAGTATGCTTGAGGTCATTGTCCATTTGGAAGACCCATTTGCGATCAAGCTTTAACTTCCTGACTGATGTCTTGAGATGTTGCTTCAATATATCCACATAATTTTCCTCCCTCACGATGCCATCTATTTTGTGAAGTGCACCAGTCCCTCCTGCAGCAAAGCACCCCCACAACATGATGCTGCCACCCCCGTGCTTCACGGTTGGGATGGTGTTCTTCGGCTTGCAAGCCTCACCCTTTTTTCTCCTAACATAATGATGGTCATTATGGCTAAACAGTTATTTTTTTGTTGCATCAGATCAGAGGACATTTCTCCAAAATGTACAATCTTTGTCCCCATGTGCAGTTGCAAACCGTAGTCTTGCTTTTTTTATGGCGGTTTTGGAGCAGTGGCTTCTTCCTTGTTGACCGGCCTTTCAGGTTATGACGATATAGGATTCATTTTACTGTGGATATAGTTACTTTTGTACCTGTTTCCTCCAGCATCTTCACAAGGTCCTTTGCTGTTGTTCTGGGATTGATTTGCACCTTTCGCACCAGAGTATGTTCATCTCTAGGAGACAGAACGCGTCTCCTTCCTGAGCGGTATGACGGCTGCGTGGTACCATGGTATTTATACCTGCCACATTGTTTTGTATTGTTTGTACAGATGAACGTGGTACCTTCAGGTGTTTGGAAATTGCTGCCAAGGATGAACCAGAGGTCTACAGAGGTCTGAGATCTTGGCTGATTTATTTTGATTTTCACATGATGTCAAGCAGAGGCAATGAGTTTGAAGGTAGGCCTTGAAATACATCCACAGGTACACCTCCAATTGACTCAAATGATGTCAATTAGCCTATCAGAAGCTTCTAAAGCCATGACATAATTTTCTGGAAATTTCCAAGCTGTTTAAAGGCACAGTCAACTTAGTGTATGTAAACTTCTGACCCACTGGAATTGTGATACAGTGAATTATAAGTGAAATAATCTGTCCTTAAACAATTGTTGGAAAAATTACTTGTGTCATGCACAAAGTAGATGTCCTAACCGACTTGCCAAAACTATAGTTTGTTAAGAAGACATTTGTGGAGTGGTTGAAAAACGAGTTTTAATGACTCCAACCTCAGTGTATGTAAACTTCCGACTTTACATTTACATTTAAGTCATTTAGCAGACGCTCTTATCCAGAGCGACTTACAAATTGGACTTCAACTGTTTAGGCATATTATGTGTGTTTGAGAAAATTATGAAGTGAGTGTTTGTGTATTTGTAGCAGCTGCTCTTCCTGGGGTCCAGCAAAATTAAGGCATATATACATATTCAAAACAGATTTCACAACACACCAAGTGTGTGCCCTCTGGCCCCTACTCCACTACCACATATCAACAACACAAAATCCATGTGTACGTGTGTGTGTATACTGCGTTTTATCGTGTGTGTATGCATGTGTCTGTTCCTGTGTTTGTGTTGCTTCACAGTCCCCGCTGTAACATAAGGTGTATTTTTATCTGTTATTTAAATAAAATTTTACTGCTTCCATGAGTTACTTGATGTGGAATAAAGTTACATCTAGTCATAGCTCTATGTAGTACTGTACGCCTCCCATAGTCTGTTCTGGGCTTGGGGACTGTGAAGTGACGTCTTGTAGGGTATGCATGGGTGTTTTGGCTGTGTGCCAGTAGTTAAAACAGACAGCTCGGTGCATTCAACATATCAATCAATGCCTCTCACAAGTACAAGTACTGTAGTGATGAAGTCAATCTCTCCTCTACTTTGCACCAGGAGAGATTGACATGCATACATGATGTACTGGGTTGTCAGCACCACCCTCTATAGCCTACCCTCACCACCTGGGGTCGGCCCGTCAGGAAGTCAAGGATCCAGTTGCAGAGGGAGGTGTTCAGTCCCAGGGTCCTAAGCTTAGTGGCGAGTTTGGAGAATACAACGGTGTTGAACTCTGAGCTGTAGTCAATGAAAAGCATTCTCACATAGATATTCCTCTTGACTAGGTGGGTGAGGGCAGTGTGGAGCACAGTTGAGATTGCGTTGTCAATGGATCTGTGTGCAAACTGGAGTGGGTGTAACGAGTATTACCGAAGGTGGCTTCCCTTCCTGTTCGAGTGGCGCTCGGCGGTCGTCGTCGCCGGTCTACTAGCTGCCACCGATCCCTTTTTCCTTTTCGTTTGGTTTTGACTAATTGATTTCACCTGTTTATTGTTTGGTTGTTAGGGTGGTGCTATTTAAGTTCGTTTAGCCCGTTTCTGTTTGTGCGGGCTTGTCTTTCTGTTTTGTATGAGGTTGTTCGTTTATTTTGGGGTTTTCCACAGTCTGGATTTATTTTCCAGTGTGACTTTATTCAAGTTGGATTTTTACGCCAATGTTTTTTGACGTTACCAGTTGTTCTTCTGGTTGGACATTAAAGAGTGGTTTTTCCCCATATCTTTGCTCTCTGCGCCTGACTCCTCACAATTGTCCTCATTGAACTTAACAGTGGGTCTGGGATGATGGAGTTGATGTGTGCCATAACCAGCCTCTCAAAGCACTTCATGATTACAGATGTGAGTGCTACAGGGCAGTAGTCATTGTGGCATGACGCCTTAGAGTTAATGGGTAAAGGAATGATGGTGGTCATTTTAAAACGTGGGGATTACAGACTGGGACAAGGAGAGGTTGAAAATGACCGTGAATATGCCTGCTAGATGTTTTGCACATACTCTGAGAAGGCTCCCTGGAATACCGTCAGGCCCTGCGGGTGATGACCTGATTAAAGACCTTACTCATGTTGGCCTAGGAGAGCGAGATCATCCAGTCCTCTGGGTCGGTGACGGCCCTCACACCCGGCATGATGTTGATATTGTCAGAGCGTGCATAAAATGCATTAAGTTCGTCTGGTAGAGAGATATCGTTGAGAAGATCACGACTGGGTATTCCTTTGTAATCCATAATAGACTGCAGCCCCTGCTGCATGCGGCGGGCGTCGGAGCCTGCGTAATATGATTCCACCTTTAATCCTATATTGTTCTTTGGCTCGTTAGATGGCACTGTTTTCTTACCAAATCAACCTCATACTGTACAATGCACTTCATACCAATACAGCTATTCTAGCTTGTCTATGCTTACAGGATGTCATTATTAATGATCTGTATAGTTGTTAGTTTAAAGAATAAGTCTAATGTATTGTGTTGGCTTTGTCAGACAGATACAGTACGGTACAGATCATTAATTCCAGAGAATTGTCAAGCTTACTTTTCCTTGCTGACAATGAAAAATACGAGGCACCTACACAGTCAGATTGGGATTGGGTTCATAAGCATTGTACTTTCTATATTTAGCAACTCTGATTTAGGGCTACATGTCATCCATTAGGCTGAATGGAGGGCACAGAATAAGTGCGACAAAAGGCCTACATGAAGCCTGTTGCATAAATCACAAGTTTCTGCTTTTGGATCATAGCAATGGACTGGATTATATAACATTCATTTTTCATATAAGTAAGTATTATCTAGAAGACTATTGCTGAATTCAAGTGCATAGGCTACTGTTAGATTTGGATGCAGTCTGCTGCTTGAAATTACTGAACGTTTATTAAGAAGTGATCTCATTCCCTGTGTGATCCCATGGCGTGATTGAACCCATGAGTTGTTCAAGTGTGGCAACGCCAATCAGCCCAGCCCCAATCACACAATGGCTGCTTTGTGGCAGTGGAGTGCCCAGTCCAGAACTATTCTGCTGAGAGAGTATGGCATAATATGAGTGTACTTATTAGGAAGAGGAGGAAGCAGGAGTTTATACAGAGAGAGTATGGCATAATTACAATGGAGTTCAAGACTGAAGCTGCATGGGTCTTGGTGACAATGACAACATGATTGTGTTAATAAATACAGTATCAAACCAAATTAAACATATTTCCTCCACAACATAAGAAGTGAATACAGGTGTATTTCTTTGAATGGAAGGCATAAACTCAGGGAAGCTGAATGTCTATAGGATTGAATGCACACAAACTAGAAGAGTTAGATAGGCTACTGATGATGAGACTCACCTACCTTATTTGCTCTATAGGGAATTAAAATCTTGCTGCATCCCTGTCTGTGTTGTTTTCACCTCCTTGCCGGTCCAAATAAAATATTGAAATATTGATTATGTTTTTGACAGAGGCGCACGTCAACAGAAAGACGAATCAATCTCAGAACAGTATTCAGTTGGTAAGAGACAGACATTCAGTCAATACTAGGAATAGGTTGTCTACCATCTAAACTACCATCCATCCCTTTTTCAGGACCATGTCTTTCAAAGATAATTCGTAAAAATCCAAATAACTTCACAGATCTTCATTGTAAAGGGTTTAAACACTGTTTCCCATGCTTGTTCAATGAACCATAAACAATTAATGAAGATGCACCTGTGGAATGGTCGTTAAGACACGAACAGCTTACAGACGGTAGGCAATTAAGGTCACAGTTATGAAAACTTAGGACACTAAAGAGGCCTTTCTACTGACTCTGAAAAACACCAAAAGAAAGATGCCCAGGGTCCCTGCTCATCTGTGTGAACGTGCCTTAGGCATGCTGCAAGGAGACATGAGGACTGCAGATGTGACCAGGGCAATAAATTGCAATAAACGTACTGTGAGACGCCTAAGACAGCACTACAGGGAGACAGGAGGGAAGGCTGATCATCCTCGTAGTGGCAGACCACGTGTAACAACACCTGCACAGGATCGGTACATCCTGCGGGACAGGTACAGAATGGGAACAACAACTGCCTGAGTTACATTAGGAACGCACGATCCCTCCATCAGTGCTCAGACTGTCCGCAATAGGCTGAGAGAGGCTGGACTGAGGGCTTGTAGGCCTGTTGTAAGGCAGGTCCTCACCAGATATCACCGGCAACAACGTCGCCTACGGGCACAAACCCACCATCGCTGGACCAGACAGGACAGGCAAAAAGTGCTCTTCACTGACGAGTCACGGTTTTGTCTCACCAGGGGTGATGGTCGGATTCGCGTTTATCGTTGAAGGAATGAGCATTACACCGAGGCCTGTACTCTGGAGCGGGATCGATTTGGTGGTGGAGTGTCCGTCATGGTCTGGGGCGGTGTGTCACAGCATCATCGGACTGAGCTTGTTGTCATTGCAGGCAATCTCAATGCTGTGTGTTACAGGGAAGACATCCTCCTCCCTCATGTGGTACCCTTCCTGCAGGCTCATCCTGACATGACCCTCCAGCATGACAATGCCACCAGCCATACTGCTCGTTCTGTGCGTGATTTCCTGCGAGACAGGAATGTCAATGTTCTGCCATGGCCAGCGAAGAGCCCGGATCTCAATCCCATTGAGCACATGTGGGACCTGTTGGATCGAAGGGCGAGGGCTAGGGCGATTTCCCCCAAGAAATGTCTGGGAACTTGCAGGTGCCTTGGTGGAAGAGTGGGGTAACATCTCACAGCAAGAACTGGCAAATCTGGTGCAGTCCATGAGATGGAGATGCACTGCAGTACTTAATGCAGCTGGTGGCCACACCAGATAATGACTGTTAATTTTGATTTTGACCCCCCCCTTTATTCAGGGACACATTATTCCATTTCTGTTAGTCACATGTCTGTGGAACTTGTTCAGTTCACGTCTCAGTTGTTGAATCTTGTTATGATCATACAAATATTTACACATGTTAAGTTTGCTGAAAATAAACGCAGTTGACAGTGAGAGGACTTTTTTTTTTCTGAGTTCATGTGTTATCCCAGCAGAAAAGAGAAATCGGCAAAATAACATTTAGATTCAGAGCAACAAAGAAATTTTATAATTTATCTGAGCAAAACAGAAACCTTTCAAAATATAAATTCAAACATTTACAACCATTTAAATATAAATTGGAAGGTTTGCAGGACTATGGTAGATGAAGGAACTAATCTATCTGTTTAGACTGTTAGAGTATTTATCTGGTCAATATGTTAGTGTATTATGTCTGTTTGTAACAGTGTGCTATATGTGAAAATGTAATTGATTGTATTATAAATTGTATTTTTATGTTTAAGAACTCTTGGAAGATTAGTCCAAATGAGGACTAAAAGAGATCACAATAAAATCAAAATCAAAGCAGATAAAGCATCTGAGTGAGTGAAACAGCGCCCCTCTGTCTTCGTACATGTAGACCATGTATCTGATGCTGTCTGGACCAAAAAGGTATGGCCTGTCGTGCTATTCCTGGCCAGACACCATCAGGTACATGGGTTACATCTCGCTCACTCAGATGCTTTCTCCGGTGAGTGTTTTGTGCAAGATTTGTGACCTGTTGCCACAAGAAAAGGGCAGCCAGGGAAGAACAAACATCATTGTAAATACAACCCATATTTATGTTTTTTAATTTTCCCTTTTATACTTTAACTATTTGCACATAATATGACATTTGAAATGTCTTTATTCTTTTGAAACTTTTATGAGTGTAATATTTGCTGTCAATTTTTGTTTTTGTTTATTATCTATTTCACTTGCTTTGGCAATGTAAACATATGTTTCCCATGCCAATAAAGCCCTTAAATTGACATTGAAATTGAAATGAGTTTTAGCAGAGAGAAAGAGGTGACGCAAGAGGGCTCACTTTTGCCATAATCTGTCCAGAATAAGCCCAATACGTTTCTATGGGCATAATATGCAGACCTACGCTTGTTGCCTGCCTTCCAGCCTTTGGGATGACTCCCATTGTTAGGGCGGAGACATAACCATCTCGTCATTATATACAGATCTCTGGTTTCAGCCTCTTGCGAATGGGTAAGGAAAGTTGGCGGGTGCTGTCGTGGCAATTTCCTGTATTACCAAATGATGAGAGAGCAAACCACACACCAGTCAGAGTTATACTTAAACTTCACCTTTAATAATCATTAAGCTTTTGCAATAGCATTTGACTTTCAACATTTCAGTATCACTAATGAAATAGTTGAGTGGCCAACATAATGGCAACTGAGATCTTTTATAGCAAAGATCCACCCCCTAGTCGACATAACAAACCACAGATAATAGGAACTGCTTCACAAAGAAAGACTTTTACTTGAGAGAGGAGTATCCCATAGCTAGACAGCATTCGCTATAAATTATCGTTCAGTTTGGTCTCCTAAATAAGGTTCTAATCTCATTCTTGGTACTTCACAGAGTTCCAAAACATTACCTCATCCAATGGCATATATCAATTGTCAATTCTAGATACTCCCATCTCAAATACACCCAAACCTGGACAAACTCACTGAAGACAGTGAGCCTCTTAGGTCATATACTAGGTCAAGATAAGGGCAACCTCAGAGGGGACATATAATGGTTCCAGACACTGCCATACTCTTTCCCCCAATGAGAAAAGTAGGGAGTGACTGGCGTACAGACATTGTATGAGATAACTAACTGGTTCCCCATTAATAACGCCATCCCTTCACATGGTTTAGGAATAGTTACAGACACATTCCCATAAGAAGACAATGTTCCATTCTGTCCTCCTCCCCTTCTGATATTCTACATAGCACCACATGGTTTAACAGATACATTGACATATGAAGACAAGCCTGACCTCTCCCCTCTCTGGGCCCCAAGTGACTAAGCCCTAGCTGAGAAGTGATAACTGTAACTGCCAACCCTATAGACAAAGGGAAATATTTTAATGACAAGTATCTCACAAGCATATTATGAAAATAAAACATCTTATCTATGTTACCCAACTCATTCTGATTCATCCCCAACAGTGCACAGTGCACTGTTAGGATGCTGGCTTCCTAACAGTGTAAATTGATGTTTTGCCAAAATTATATAATTACTCCTGTCTAAATAAAAACATTCACAATACTTCACCAGAGAGCATGCTCATTAAAAATAAAGATAGCTGTTGATTGTTACAAATCATAGGTGCCTTAGGCCTATGCCTATTTGGGAATCCCACAGCGCAACAAGAAGGAGAGGGGTGTGTGGCGAAGATATGGCGTGTCCAGTGGCGATTTTAGCATGTAAATAAATCTTGGTGGGGCAAACTCAAAAATAATGTTTTAGATGCATGCCAGTAAAGCCACTACACAACACAACACAACACTAAACAATACATGAATTGGACTCTAATGGTGACAAATGGTGCCCACAAACTGTTAGGGCCTAGTGACAAATGGTGCCCACAAACTGTTAGGGCCTAGTGACAAATGGTGCCCACAAACTGTTAGGGCCTAGTGACAAATGGTGCCCACAAACTGTCAGGGTCTACATAAAGTTGTCCCAACAGCAGAGTCCCAACAGCAGTCCCAACACATTACCACTGTTACACCTGGCTATCAGCAGAGCCATGTCTGGCAGCAAAACAGTTCATTCAGCCTCATTTACTGTCTTTTAAAAAACATAGCTGATATGGCTGACTTGCTTAAACAAATGTGGTTTATACTGACAATTGAGATGTACAAACTATGGCATAAGGGGACGACGAGCGGATAAGAAGCAATCTGTAATTTTGATTAAGACATTAATGAGCGAGCTAGGATGGACATAGTCAATATAACTATTTGTTCAACACCTTTGAAATGTACAGCGACAGAATTCAGAACATGGGCCTTTCTTACAGTATTCTCCCTGTACATCAAGTCAGAACCGTAGGATAAATAAAGGGGGCATATAAGCAGACAATGAAAGCTCTTACAATATGCAATGATGACATTTCTCTAAAACAGGCTATAGGTTACACGTGCACCACCAAGTCAGAAGCGTAGGCTAAATAATGGGGGGGGGGAGGGACCAAATTATTAGGGTGAGGAACATGGGCTACTAACCGCTTACTATACAACATACACTTAATATTATTTTCTTAGTAACAGTATACATATCTCCCTGGCATATTACATCATTTATGCAGCAGCATACAAGACATTTTTGCACTCACCTTGCTGTGTTGTGCTCACTTGAACAGGAAGGTGGCGAGGAGGTCCTTGGTGAGCAAATTTTGTCATCAAACTTTGTCATCACAGTTTGTCATTCTCTGGATTTATGGTGCTTTCAAGACGACTGGGAACTCTGAAAAAAACAAGATCGAATCATGACGTTAGTGATCTTCAGGTCGGAGCTCTAGAAAAAGCCAGAGTTCCCAACTTGGAATTCCGAGCTGGATGACCGTTCAAAACATATTTTGCCAGTTGGAGCTCGTTTTTTTCAGAGTTCCCAGTTGTCTTTAACTCACTGGAGTCGGAGATTTCCGAGTTCCGAGTTTCCAGTTGTTTTGAAAGCAGGAGAAGTCATGCTTGATTGACAGCATGGCCAATGTTGAATGTTTATCCTTTTAAGCTAGGAAAAGAGACCCTTAAAGCCAGACTTGGACCACACATCCACTCCACTGAATAGCAGGATAGTGATGCTTTGCAAATACTTTGCTTGCAGTTAGCCACTTATTCCTTCCAAATCATTAATTGTTAAAATTGCAATTTCCAACATGTTGTGTAATGTTTATGTCCAATGGCCGATGAGCACCAATGCCTTTTATCTATAATTTCTCTTCATAATTGTTCTTCATATGACAAGGATTGAAACGGATTTGCCAGTAGATTGTCGACTTGATTCATGATGATGACTGCTAGCTTGCTACCTAAGATTTTGAAAGTATGATGTTGACATGATCAGTCCAATCAAAGCTACTGTAGATATAACGTGATTTGACGTCATTTTATCTGTGGCCAATGACCTTGAGCCTTCTTGCATGGGCACTTCTAATGTAACTCTATGGCTCACCCAACGGGCTTGAATTTCCGAGCTCTCCCCGTAAATTTTGCAGTGATGTAGTGCCCCCATGAGTGACAGAACACTGAGGCAATCATGGCATAACAAGAAGACATTACCAAACCCTACGCTCCGTATATTCTACTGGCTGCCCCACCACCACAGAAAGCACCGAGCTAGGCTGAAACTCCTGCATTTTGGAGCTGCCTTACTCAAGAAAGCAAAAAAGAGACCATGTTTATATGCAGCTTTATTAACTCAATGATTTTCTTTAACAGTGTTTGCAAACTGATATGTGACATGTATTAATGCTAAAATAACATACAAAACAGGCAAACACAGAGCCCCACCTACTCTGAATGAAGGCTCCAGAATGCATGCACTCTGCTGTCCAGAATGCACTCAGCTGTCTCCCGCCAATTCTTTCCCATTCTATGTTTCATTGTGTGAATAGTTGCCCTTTGATGTTTTTTTTTATTTATTTTTATCAATTCCCCATTACATGTGTCACCAGTAGGCCTAGTAGATGTACCGTTAATCACTTTTAATTTGGTTACACACATTTCTGTTAATGCATATATTAATTAATTAATTTTCATTAAGAGCTTAGTCAATCTTTCATTGTCTTTTGTTTGGAGTCCTCGGTGAGCAATGATCATGTGACTGGGTTCTCTGACCTGACAACGTCAAGGGAGCACGTAGAAGTAGCCCTACCTGGCCTGCTGCATGCAAACCTAGGAAAGTGCCCATTTGGCAATGCCTAATTTCTTATTGTCTTAACTCACCACGTCCACCATTAATCGGTATTTTTTTCTTTACCTCACACATTGTAAATGAAGTCTGTTTTTTAAACATCCATTGCAAATGATAGTTCCTCAGTATTTGAAAAATCTTTCCAACACTCCCGGCCTCGATAATCACCAAGCCTCGGTGTGAAGAATGATGATCCCATATATCCAGTGGCGACGTCATAAAAAAATATCTGTCTGTCCCAAGATCACTGGCGTGGGAAACTCTGAGGGCCCGGAATAGTCTAGTTGATACAATGTTGCAAGTTCGAGCTCAAGTCAAGACAGATAGAAAGGGAGGCAGACAGGCGGAGTCGAGAGTTGAATGTGTTTGAAAGAACCATAATTTTGATCAGGATATTTTCTACGGTTTTTTTTTGTCGGCTTTAGGCTTATGTATTTTACTTAGTTGAAGATGGAAGTTATAGGCCTACTGCTGAATTGGCCTATAAGCTATCTCTGAGTTATATCACTCAATAAAATGTATTTAGCTAATTGTTATGGATGTATCCAAATAAATGTCACTAAACGTCACTTAAGCAAATGCAGCTACTTTGCTGTTATTCTGGCTGCACTTTTTGATATGACTCTAAGTTAGCTGTAGTTGGCTGGCTAGCAAGCAAGGGATAGAACGTTGCCAGGCAGTATGGTAATGGACCATTTAGAACGAATGACTGGGTCGCGTCCATAGATACAGAACAAAAAGACTGAACAACTGGGTCGCGTCTCTAGCAACCATAGATGTGTGTCGGGACTATATAAGGATAAAATGGTATGAATACATTAATCTAAATAACGTTTTTAATAAAAACATGTTAATCATTATTTGAATATGTTGGTAACCCGTTGTCTAACAACACCCGTGCCAAAATATCCTCCAAACACCGGCTTCTCGGCCATTATCACTTAAATGGACCACAGTGTATCAATGTGTCCATACGATAGAGGCTGATTTTTTTCACATTTGACTTCCGATTTGTATGATTAACCACGTGACAGTGATTTTGAGATATGAAAATGTTATTATTGAAACTATGTTATTATTGAAACTGTTCCACGAAAATGCACTTACAACAACAATCATAATTTTCACGCAGATCGTAGGATAAATTGTAAACTACCCCAAACTTGAAACTCAAAAGCTGCCTGTGATCTTTACCATAACACCCAAGCGCGTGCACACATAGGAGATCCCGTGAAGAGAAACGTGTCCCCAAAGGCCCATCCAACTGATTCGTTCTGACGCCGGCCCTGTTATCCGTGCATGAGTCTCCGAGTCAACGCTGCTGGTATTAGTATATACTGCTCCCTAGCGACAAGTAGTGTGACATTTAGTACACTGATACAACATTTACGGCAGTCAGACAGTCGGTGCATCGATTCAATGTACCTTTCACTAGGTTGTATTCGAACGAAGAAGCTAAAACTGTTCGTTGTGTTGAATCTTCGAACTGATAAGTAAAAACGCCATAAATTATGTTATTGAAATGAAACATGGGTTTAGGCTACACAACTTGAAAGACAATGAAGAGTTAAATTATGTTTCAACTGGCTCACTTTGTGATGGCTGCTTGTTGAGTAGCCTAGCCTAGGCAAACGTTACGTAACTGATATCGAAAAAAGATACACTTGAAATACTCGAATGATGAACCACTTGAAGCCTAAAACCATTAGGATAGCCTATTAAATCATATATAAATGATGACTGTATTAATTGATTTAGTAAAATGCCTAATTTCCCTTATTTCAGATTCCCCTTCTCCAAGCTGCCACGGTGACAGAGATAGGAGGGACAGGCAGGGTTGGGGAGTAACATATAATAAACGATTACAAAAAAACGGTAACTGTAATCCAGCAAAAATACTGTGATCAGATTACCGATACTTTTGAAAAACTAGATGACTACTTCGACAATTACTTTTAAATCGATTTGGAGGTGGAGGGTCCGTCATTGTCTGGGGCGGTGTGTCACAGCGTCATCGGACTGAGCTTGTTGTCATTGCAGGTAATCTCAACGCTGTGCATTACAGGAAAGATATCCTCCTCCCTCATGTTGTACCCTTCCTGCAGGCTCATCCTGACATGACCCTCCAGCATGACAATGCCACCAGCCATACTGCTTGTTCTGTGCGTGATTTCCTGCAAGACAGGAATGTCAGTGTTCTGCCATGGCCAGCGAAGAGCCTGGATCTCAATCCCATTGAGCACGTCTGGGACCTGTTGAATCGGAGGGTGAGGGCTATGGCCATTCCCCCCAGAAATGTCCGGGAACTTGCAAGTGCCTTGTTCGAAGAGTGGGGTAACATCTCACAGCAAGAACTGGCAAATCTGGTACAGTCCATGAGGAGGAGATGCAATACCTAATGCAGCTGGTGGCCACACCAGATAATGACTGTTAATTTTGATTTTGACCCCCCCTCTTTGTTGAGGGACACATTATTCCATTTCTGTTAGTCACATGTCTGTGGAACTTGTTCAGTTTATGTCTCAGTTGTTGAATCTTGTTATGTTCATACAAATATTTACACATGTTAAGTTTGCTGAAAATGAATGCAGTTGACAGTGAGAGGATGTTTCTTTTTTTGCTGAGTTTATATACAGTGCCAGTCAAAAGTTTGGACACCTACTCATTCAAGGGTATTTCTTTATTTTTCTTATTTTCTATTTTCTATTCTTCAAAGTAGCCACCTTTTGCCTTAATGAAAGCTTTGCACACTCTTGGCAAAGCATGCCATTCCATGAGCGCAGCATTTATTTTTCAACTCGAATCAATGAGCCCAATCAGTCCTCTATGACAACAAAATCATAAACAACAGAGTAGGGCTGGCTAATAAGTCCTTATTTTTGGGGTCATGCTTAGTTAAAACAATTTGGCTAATTTATACCATATTTCCAAGTCCTATTCTTGAAGATCAAGGGTTATAACATTTATTGGAATGACTGGAATTCTGATAGACTTTGGTTTTTAATGTAAATATTTAATTTAATTGTATTATTATATGTAGTAGAAAGCGATGGGTTAGAAGAAGCCTACATAACCAACCCATAAACTACATTTTAACATCCATATATGGCCAGCTATGTAAACTTTAACATTGATTTATCCTGCAAATGTCTTTCAATTGGTAACATACATTTTTTGTCTTCTTCTAATGCCTCTTAAGGGGGAAGTCATGTAAAAGTAATGGAATGTAATCAAATTCCGTTACTGAGTTTGGGTAATCCAAAAGTTACATTACTGATTACAATTTGTGACAGGTAACTAGTAACTAACGGATTACATTTAGAAAGTAACCTACCCAACCCTGTGTGCAGGTTCTGGATACGCAGAGAGTGCAGGAATGGCTACACATGCAGGTTTCTCCATGGGCACAGGAGAGATTCAAGGGTGTCCAACAAGTGCAACTATGATCCTTTTTCCACTAGGTTTCTACCCCCCTCTGGAATGAGATATCACGGTATGGTATGACTATGAGGCGTGATAGGGGTCACATTGAATAGAATCATACACTGTAAAGGGGATGCCCTGAAATTGTCAGTAATTTACAGGCAGCTCATTGGCAAGTAATTTACTGTATTTGATATTGCAGTACAGCTACTGTAATCCTAATACAGTCTCAAAGCAAGTAACTGCGTAATGACATAATACAATACTGTAAAATTAACTGTATTGAACTGTAAAAAAAATAGTTTAGGCTGCTGTATTTGCATTGAATGAATAGATGAATTAAATTAATTGAGGGGAGATGGGGTTTGTATTTCACAGTATTTTACTGTAATTACAAGGGATTGGTGCTTTTAGGTTGGCTGCTAGGGAATGTGTTTACATAATACCCCAAATTACCTAAATAAATTATAGTTTTCCGTTACAGTGTAGGCCAATTAGAGTATGGACGTTGACTAGTGAAAGTAATCATCTTTTTGGTCTTTGTCCAATCAATCAGTGGACTACAATGACTGGGAGTACCCCCTGGAGTACCCTGTTCATTGGATCACCCCCCAGAAGACTTAAAGTCTGCCCATTCTTCAACAGGGGATGTGTTTACACATTACGGCATATCAATTAATATTTTGTGTTTTACATCAGTTGCGTTTAAGGCCTTAACAAAGGCTACCAAACTGGCAGCAACTACAAGGTAAAACAGACCAATAGGACATGGCAAAATGCTCAACCATGAAGGTTTAAGACTTGCTGCTACTTCAATCTGTCCCCTATACATTTTAAATTGATGGTACGCTACTACCACATATCAGTTAAATTGGTACAGCACTCTCAGTAAAGGGTGCAAGAAATGTAGCCACTTACAAGGCATGCCTCAAAATATGTTAATGAGCCAGAACCACAATACCATGCATCCACTTGTGGACACAAGGTTTTTGTCGCTCCACAAATACAGTAAGGTGCTGTATTCTGTGGGATGGAGTTACAGTACCAATTGAAATACAGAAATTCTTTCCCCGCCCACAATATTTTACCACAATGCACCATAATTTACAGTTGCTGCAGTAAAATATTTGACCGCATTTTTCTGTTGATAATACCCCAAATTACCAATATAAATTATAGTTTTCCGTTACAGTGTAGGCCAATTAGAGTATGGACGTTGACTAGTGAAAGTAGTAATCTTTTTTGTCTTTGTCCAATCAGTGGACTACAATGACTGGGAGTACCCCCTGGAGTACCCTGTTCATTGGATCACCCTCCAGAAGACTTCAAGTCTGCCCATTCTACAACAGGGGATTTTGCATCAGTGGTGAGAATGGAAGCATCACTTTGCCTGCTGGGGGATGTAGTTTTCAGTGTGACTGGACTAAAGTTGAATAGGATGGTTGTACAAGGGACACATTGAATTGTTCTTCATAACACAGTAGTGAAGTAGATGCTGGCACAGAGTTATTGTACATGTCCAATGGCTTTAGTTTTGTGAAATGCTTCCTCTGAGATGTCATGCTCTATATAGGCCCTAAGTGCAGACGTCCCCATATCCCAGGGTTGATGATGTGTCCCAAGCACCTGATTGGCTTCTATCCATATGGAGCAGACTGCAGTTTCAGCCAGTAAGATACCCCTTCTTCTCATGAGATGATGTGCATTTTTAACTAGTCAACTTTAAGACCCTGTTGGGCTATAATTTGAAATACTTGCTATACTAGAAGCTAATGGTGATATGTATGAGGAATGTATATGGTGGGGTTAATGGAGGTTGGATAAGAGCCATGGGCTTGGAAAGTTACTAAGTAAGGGAAAAGGCAATTACATGGCTGCGGTCACTGATAAGGGTGGATAGCTGTGGATTAGTGAGGAATGTGGGCTGAGGTGAGGTCAGGTCACATGATGGGAGAAGGAACAGTTTATTACACACATCACTTAAGTTCTTGCCTAGCAACAGAGATGTATTGGCTGTCTAGATGTGCAAGGATTTGACTCTGCTCAGTAGAGGGTATAAATATATGTACTTGTGGAAACATGTCTTTTTCTCTGCAGCTGTTTGACTCAGTGGGTGAATAAACATGGTTTGAGCTTTTCCTAGTCGTCCGTTTATTTAGAACCTAACAACCCAAAATTGCTTTTATTCCTGTTTACTTACTTGTTTGATTGCTCTGTTTTTCATTTTTCAATCTTCAGCCCAAAATGGCAGATGATACCCAGGATCTACAACACTGATCACTCAAAGGTTGGTGCCACTGAGGTCAAGCCTGACATACACTAGCTTACTGTAGTAGATGTAACAAATTACTATCTATCTATACACAAATCTATCAAACTATTTCTTTATGATGTTTGTCTTTTACTTCCCTTAAAAGCATAGAGAACATCAACCATCAGATTAGACACCAGCATGAAACCTACTCCAGGCAACACCACTCTAGCCCAACCTACTTCAGCCACCACAACAGACCCCCTATGGTAACCTGCTACAAGGTAAGACTTGCTCATCTAGACACCATTAGATATGTGTTGGTCTTGATTCTTGTCATGTGCAAAATTTGTTTCTTCTACTGGTTGACAAGACTTGCATATTGTGGATATTCAGCCTATAGTTGGCATTTAGTTAAAACAGTCCTTTCAACTGTCCTATACTGGAATAAAGACAGAGGAATGCCTTGAGATAAATGTAACATGTACATTTATTGATGAAAATGTAAAAATGTACACGTTTTCATATAGCTTTACAGACAGTATATTTGATAAATGTAAACAAACATCACTTCATATTTATTCTTGGTACAAACAATATGACTATATAATATGACTATATGACATAATTATTTTGAGTCAAGATTTACTCAACCCACAGGTAACAATCAGATTTTCAATGCAGGAAGCTCAAGGTAGAACTGAAAAGAGCTGCGTAAAACATCTACCTCTTGTGACTCTCATCTTATCCCCCCAAAAATCTGGTGATGTTATTTTGTGTATCATTTTGTTCTCATCCAGTATCATACTGAAAGATAATGTATCTTGCCTGTTGCACACAAAAAGTGTTATCTTTTCCACCAGGTGGCAGTCGTAATCTGTGTTTTCAGTGTTATCGTTTTTTACTCTCGATTAAAGGTTGATCAGGTTCTAATGTTTATGTTGTAATGTTTGAAATAAAATTCTGTCTTAGGTAATTGACAGTTATGTTTACTTTGTAGTTTATATAAACACATGGTCATCACATATTTGTACAGTATTTTATATATACAGTATATAATCTCAGGTTGCTTTATAATTGAAAGAGTACTTTTGTCATTGGTGTGTTCCAACTGGGCACAGACATCAATTCAAAGTCTTGTTTTGATTTACATTTGGTTGAGTTGTCAACTAAAGTGAATTCAACGTGAAATCAACAAACACATTCACCATGTCATTGGATTAAGGTAAAAAATTGGGTGAAAAAAATATAAAATGTCACGTCGATTACTTTTTGCAAATCCAATCAGTTTTCCGCTTTGATTCAACGTCATCACATAGATTTTTGGGTTGAAATGACGTGGAGACAACGTTGATTCAACTCGTTTTTTCCCCAGTGAGTTGCTACATTGTTGTAGAACAGTTGCTGTTTAGAAATAGTACTATATTGACATTTTCCGTCTCTAAGCAGCTTCGCCTGTTACAGAAGACATCGCTCTCTTCTTTGGCGAAAACTCTCTCCAGTGGTATTGCTGTGCAAACAACGCTAAGGTATTTACGTGCAATCCTTCTTAGAACCACTAAGTCTTTTTTGACCCACCACCATTTCAGGGGGCTCTGAAACATTGTGATGGGTCTCTCTTTGACATACTTCATAAAGTCACAATCAAAGTGTGATTGGTTGCCAAAACCAACTGGAGCAGACACTGCACTTGTGTTGATGTCATCCATTGCTTTGAGGATTTGTCCTCTGGAAAACTGGACATTGTTATCACCAGAGAGTTGGAGCTTCTTGAATCTTGGGTCCAGGACTGTGCTAACTGTAAGCCAGCGGTTGAACTTGACATTGCAAAAATGCCATTCACACATTTTGGCCAGACCGAATGCTACCTCGTTACCATTTCGTGCCAACTGTTCGATGTCTCTCTGACATCTGGTCATAAGTGGAATGATAAATGATATGGATTCATATCCCGCTCTTGGCATTTCTCTTGTTGCCTTTTTGAAAGGCTGAAGTGCGGCTATGACATCATTGATTGTCTTTATGTCTTCGTCTGCAAGCCATAGGTTGTACTCAAGCCTCTGAAGGAGCACAGCTGTAATGGCCTGGTGCTGTTCTACAAATCGCTCCAGCATACTGAGTGAAGAGAGCCAACCGTTACCAACAGACTGGATCAGTCCACTTTCAGGCAACTTTAGTTTCAGTTGGTACTCCTTGAGGTTTTGTTCTGCTTTGATGTCACAGTTGAAGAACCTCACAACATTCTGGGACTTTTTCAGCAGAGTTTTAAGTCCAGGATATTTTTCTAGGACATCTTTGAACACCAAGTCCAAAGTATAAGCAAGACAAGAGATGTGTGTCCATCCAGCTTTTGAGACTTCGTCCTTCATGGTTGTTCCTCCTTCCATGACAACGGTATGGATTTTGTCTTTAATGTCCCATGCTTTTGCTGTCTTCAGCAACTGGTCCACTATGTTTTTTGGCGTATGTTCATCCGGTAAATTGGCTGTTTCCAACACATGGGACTTCAGATGCCAGTCTTTGCCTAGATAGTGACAGGTCACCGTCACAAAAGATACTTCAGCTCTTGAAACCCACAATTCTGATGTCAACGAAATGTCATCTGATGAAGCCAATTCTTTTTTCACCATCTCTTTAGTCTCTTTATACATTTTAAGAAGTTGTATGCGTAGGTCTTTGGATGTCACTCGTGAAATTTTTGGTGTGGGCTCAATGGCCCTCATAACATCGCAGATACCTTTGTCTTCAACAATAGACAATGGTTGTAGGTCATTCACAATCATCTTTAACAAACAGCTTGGGATTTTGTGTGCTGTTGAAGTGTCACCTATGTCAAATGAATATAATTATTTTGTATGATATTGTGGAAGCTAAAGTGTTTCAACAATATACAGTACCAGTCAAAAGTTTGGACACACCTACTCATTCAAAGTTTTTAAATTTTTTGTATTTTCTACATTGAAAAATAATAGTTAAGACATCAAAACTATGAAATAACACATATGGAATCATGTAGCAACCAAAACAGTGTTAAACAAATCAAAATATATTTTATATTTGAGATTCTTCAAAGTAGCCACCCTTTGCCTTGATGACAGCTTTGCACTCTTGGCATTCTCTTAACCAACTTCACCTGGAATGCTTTTCCAACAGTCTTGAAGGAGTTCCCACATATGCGAGCACTTGTTGGATGCTTTTCCTTCCGTCTGTGGTCCAACTCATACAAACCATCTCAATTGGGTTGAGGTCGGGTGATTGTAGAGGCCAGGTCATCTGATGCAGCACTCCATCACTCTCCTTGGTCAAATAGCCCTTACACAGCCTGGAGGTGTGTTGGGTCATTGTCGTGTTGAAAAACAAATGATAGTTCCACTAAGGGCAAACCAGATGGGATGGCATATCGCTGAAAAATGCTGTGGTAGCCATGCTGGTTAAGTGTGCCTTGAATTCTAAATACATCTTTGACAGTATCACCTGCAAAGCATCCCCACACCATCACACCTCCTCCTCCATGCTTCACTGTGGGAACCACACATGCGGAGATCATCTGTTCACCTACTCTGCGTCTCACAAAGACACGGCGGTTGGAGCCAAAAATCGCAAATTTGGACTCATCAGTCTAAAGGACAGATTTTCACCGGTCTAATGTCCATTGCTTGTGTTTCTTGACCCAAGCAAGTCTCTTCTTCTTATTGGCGTCCTTTAGTAGTGGTTTCTTTGCAGCAATTTGACCATGAAGGCCTGATTCACACAGTCTCCTCTGAACAGTTGATGTTAAGATGTGTGTTACTTGAACTCTGAAACATTTATTTGGGCTGCAATCTGAGGTGCAGTTTACTCTAATGAACTTATCTTCTGCAGCAGAGGTAACTCTGGGTCTTCCTTTCCTGTGGTGGTCCTCATGAGAGCCAGTTTCATCATAGCGCTTGATGGTTTTTGAGATTTTCTGCATTGACTTACCTTCATGTCTTAAAATAATGATGGTCTGTGGTTTCTCTTTGCTTACTTGAGCTGTTCTTGCCATAATATGGACTTGGTCTTTTACCAAATAGGACTATCTTCTGTATACCACCCCTTCCTTGTCCCAACACAATTTATATGCTCAAACGCATTAAGAAGGAAAGTGATTCCACAAATTAACTTTTAGCAAGGCACAACTGTTAATTGAAATGCATTCCAGGTGACTAACTCATGAAGCTGGTTGAGAGAATGCCAAGAGTTTGGAAAGCTTTCATCAAGGCAAAGGGTTGCTACTTTGAAGAATCTCAAATATAAAATCAATTTAGATTTGTTTAACACTTTTTTGGTTACTACATGATTCCATATGTGTTATTTCATAGTTTTGATGTCTTCACTATTATTCTACAATGTAGAAAATTGAAAAAAATTGAAAAACCCTTGAATGAGTAGGTGTGTCCAAACTTTTGACTGATACTGTATATTGTGCGACAAATCTTTACTGTCTCACCTTGTGTAGTTCTGCGACTTGTGTCATGCAGAGCAGATGTATTCCTTTCTTTTCCCCTTTGTATGGTGTATTCTAATGAAGCAGTCCTGGAACCATTCCTCCCTGCATTAAAGGTGTTTTTCAGGTACATTAAAATCTCAGGTTAGCATAATTCCGAAACCCACTCTTGTACCATTACTTCCTGCATTTTTAGGTACACTTTACCGTATCAAAACTGCTTATGATGCAGTTCTTGAAATACATTGCCTTCAGAAAGTATTTACACCCCTTGATGTTACAAAGTGGGATTAAAATGGATTTAATTATAAAAAATATAAATAAATTATAAGATTTAAGCTTAAAAAATGCTAAGCTACCTGGGGCGGCAGGTACCTTAGTGGTTAGAGCGTTGAGCCAGTAACCGAAAGGTTGCTAGATTGAATCCCTGAGCTGACAAGGTAAAAATCATGTTCATTGCTAGACAACCTTTTTCAGGTCTTTTTTTGTTGTTGTAATTTTTACCCCCAATTTCATGATTACGATCTTGTCTCATCGCAGCAACTCCCCAACACGCTCGGGAGAGGCAAAGGTCCTCCGAAACATGACCCGCCAAACCACGCTTCTTAACACCCGCTCTCTTAACTCAGAAGCCAGCTGCACCAATGTGTCGTAGGAAACAACGTTCAACTTGACCGAAGTCAGCCTGCAGGCACCCGGCATGCCACAAGGAGTTGCTAGAGCGCGATGAGCCAAGTAAAGCCTCACCGGCCAAACCCTCCCCTAACCCGGAAGACGTTGGTTCAATTGTGTGCCGCATATGAGACTCCCAGTCACGGACAGTAATGACACAGCCTGGGATCAAACCCCAGGCTGTAGTGACGCTGCAACACAGCGATGCAGTGCCTTAGACCGTTGCGCCGCTCGGGAGGCCCATCTTCAGGTCTTGCAATAGATTCTGAAACAAATTTCAGTCAAAACTGTTACTCGGCCCTTCAGGAACATTTGCTGTCTTCTTGGTAAGGAACTCGTGTATATTTGGCCTTGCATGTTAGGTTATTGTCCTGCTGAAAGGTGAATTAATCTCGCAGTGTCTTGTGGAAAGCAGACTGAACCAGGTTTTCCAATAGGATTTTGCCTGTGCTTAGCTCCATTACATTTCTTTTTTTATCCTGAAAAACTCACCAGTCCTTAACGATTACAAGCATACCCATAACATGATGTAGCCACCACTATGCTTGAAAATATGAGGATTGGTACTCAGTAATGTGTTGTATTGCATTTGCCCCAAACAAAATACTTTGTATTCAGGACAAAAAGTTAATTGTTCTCCTCCTGCTGACGATTAGCAGAGCGAATGTCTTTGTTTTCGGCAAATAGTTCAATATAGCAGGCAGGAGTGAGTACACAATCATTTAATTTAATTTTTGTATTGGGTGTATCTACCAACGGCCTGAATAGGTCCTGAAAGATACATCAGTTTTGTTAATTTTGTTTTACTCTGCTTGCAAACCTGCTGGATCTGGTTTGACCAGATACAATACTATTTCACAGTAAACAAATTGACAACAGACTTTTAGCACGGTTATAGGGAAGGACAATCAACAAGCAGAGCACTTACACAAACGTCTGATGATTGGCTGAGAGAAATTGATGATAAAATGATTGCATACACATACATTGTGATATTGTTGTATGGTGAACATTTTGTATTGTAAACTCAGCAAAAAAAGAAACGTCCTCTCACTGTCAACTGCGTTTATTATCAGCAAACTTAACATGCGTAAATATTTGTATGAACATAACAAGATTTAACAACTGAGACATAAACTGAACAAGTTCCACAGACATACAAATTTAATAATGTGTCCCTGAACAAAGGGGGGGTCAAAATCAAAATTAACAGTCAGTATCTGGTGTGGCCACCAGCTGCATTAAGTATGCAGTACTTAATCTCCTCCTCGTGGACTGCACCAGATTTGCCAGTTCTTGCTGTGAGATGTTACCCCACTCTTCCACCAAGGCACCTGCAAGTTCCCAGATATTTCTGGGGGGAATGGCCCTAGCCCTCACCCTTCGATCCAACAGGTACCAGACATGCTCAATGGGATTGCGATCCAGGCTTTTCGCTGGCCATGGCAGAACACTGACATCCCTGTCTTGCAGGAAATCACACACAGAACGAGCAGTATGGCTGAGCGGTTTCTTTCCTCTCCGTTAAGAGTTAGGAAGGATGTCCAAAGTATAATTAATAACTTCACCATGCTCAAAGGGATATCCAGTTATTTTATTTTTACCAATCTACCAATAGGTGGCCTTCTTGGTCTTTGTGGTTGAATCTGTAATGCTCGACTGAGGGAACTTACAGATAATTGTATGTGCTGGGTGCAGAGATGAAGTAATCATTCAAAAATCATGTTAAACACTATTAATGCACACAGAGTGGGTCCAAGTAACTTATTATGTGACTTGTTAAACACATCTTTACTCCTGAACTGATTTAGGCTGTAAAAAAGGCCATCCTCACCTTTCCTCTCTATCCAACTTTCCCTCACAGTCCCTTCAGTTTACCTTCAGTCACGTTAGTTTGGCTGCTCAGTCTACTTAAGTTATCAATCACCCATCATAGCCCTGCCATTCCCAACCAATCAGAGTGCTTGGTAATGCACATCTGGACACTGCCTGTCCGCTCAGGTCGGAGTGTCATCGTCGCCCGAAGGGAGAAGACGCACATGCTGTGTAATAATAGATAATTACCACTAATTACTTTATGTTACTTTGATAAGTTTCAGCCATATGTTCTACTGTATTGCTGCTTTGCGTATTGCTTATCATACAGTTGAAGTCGGAAGTTTACAAACACTTTAGTTGGAGCGATTAAATCTTGTTTTTAAACCACTCCGCAAATTAAATCTTGTTTTTAAACCATTCCACACTTGTTAACAAACTATAGTTTTGGCAAGTCGGTTAGGACATCTACTTTGTGCATGACACAAGTAATTTTTCCAACAATTGTTTACAGACAGATTATTTAACTTATAATTCACTGTATCACAATTCCAGTGGGTTAGAAGTTTACATACACTAAGTTGACTGTGCCTTTAAACAGCTTAGAAAATTGAGTCATGGCTTTAGAAGCTTCTGATAGGCTAATTGACATAATTTGAGTCAATTGGAGGTGTACCTGTGGATGTATTTCAAGGCCTACTTTCAAACTCAGTGCCTCCTTGCTTGACATCATGGGAAAATCAAAAGAAACCTCAGAAAAAATAAGATTTGTAGACCTGGTTCATCCTTGGGAGCAATTTCCAAATGCCTGAAGGTACCACGTTCATCTGTACAAACAATAGTATGCAAGTATAAACACCATGGGACCACGCAGCCGTCATACCGTTCAGGAAGGAGACGCGTTCTGTCTCCTAGAGATGAACGTACTTTGGTGCGAAAAGTGCAAATCAGTCCCAGAAGAACAGCAAAGGACCTTGTGAAGATGCTGCCGGAAACAGGTACAGAAGTATCTATATCCACAGTAAAACGAGTCCTATAT